>NC_056737.1:1559613063-1559710563 GCF_019279795.1 Protopterus annectens
TAATGTCAAATGTTTCAGTAAAGTTCCGATATTCAGATATACCTCATCCACAAGACGCCACTTGTCTTGCTTTGTGATTACACAGTCTCACAAGTGGAGCAAGTTGATCTGGCAAGACCTATACTGTATGAAGCCTCATTTAAACATTCAGAAACAGCAGCCTCCACTGCAGCATTTTTTAATGATCTCCTATGAAAGTTAGATTAAAAGACTTGCAGTTACTTGGTTCCTTCTTTGAACAATGTACATGCATCAGAACCAAACCAGCAACACTAAGTCTTGCAGCAAAACTTTGTTTGTGTCTTTCGGCTTTTCTCGGTTAGGGGTCGCCACAGCGGAACTCCGGTCCGCTAATGATTGGAAGTAGAGTTTTACGTGCTGGCTTACCAGGCCTAACGCACAACCTTCAACGAAGGACCGCCCGTTCATGCATGTCGCCACACAGAAGACGCTCTAACTGAGGATCGAACGGGCAACGTCTAACTGTGAGGCGACAACGCTACTGCAGCACCACCACCGTAGTATTGGTACAATATAGTGTCACCAAGCCAACTCTTTAGCAACTTGAGAGGCAGCACATTAAGATATCGTATCACATGACCCTGTACATTACAATGTTCCTTCACAACTTCCTTCCTAGTCACTTTTTTGTCTCATTCATATCCTTTATACCTTCCCATGGCGGCACTCTGTTTTTTCCACTACTGTGCCACTTCAGAGATATGTAATTCTGCTTTATCTAAATTATTTCTGAGCCTGCTACCTCACTTTTTCACTTAAACAGTCTCATAACTCTTTCTATACAACTGTCTTCCTGTTGCTCACCACACCATCATGCCCTGCTACCTAAACTTGATAGTCTTTCTAGTGTCATCCTTCCTTTTTTCAGTAGCAGTGCATCTTAGAGATTTTTTATACAGAATTTGTGAATCCATTTCATACAGCTGCCTTTTTCTTCTAACACACAATATCATTCCCTTCTCTACTCTGTCCTTTATATACCTCTGCAGTTAATTGATCAGTCTCTATTCCTGCCACCTTTCCAGACTCTCCGCTGCACTTCCAAAAACACTGATGTCAAGCCTCCTGTAATCTAAAAATCACTGTTTCTCGTGGTACATCTCAACATTACCCAGTGATATCAAACCACACATAACATGTCCACTGTTGAACTGTAGCTCCTCATCACAACCTCTTACCACCTCACCCACATTAGTTAGGACAAAGCATTACGGGACTTCAGTCTTTGCTTGACTTCAGCTTATATCTGAGGTTCTGCTGCTCCTATTTTCACTTTATCATATGTGTATGCCCTCCAAGCTTGTTGTTGGAAGGTCATAACCTTACAAGCATGACTCTCCTTCCTCTTCAACAATCACTACTCTCAGTGCTCAGCTTACCCTGCTCTCATTCCCAGAGTTCAAATTAAAAGGATATCTTAGCACAAAGGTAAGTAATTTCCTTCAAGATATCACAAGTCATGGATGTACAGGGACAGATAACCTTGAATCTAATCTGGTTTCAGCTGCTGACAAACTAATTTTTAGTGTCCAAGCTGTGAAGGCTTGCTCATACAGCCAATTTCAACAATAATGCAGAGAAAGGTATGTTACGGATTATCAATCCATGGCTACACTAAGTCACTTAGCTAAATGCTCAAAACCTTGGTAACTGCAGAATTATTTGACTGACTGAAAGATTGTAAGTTAATGTCTTTTGCTATCATCTGCAGCATGGATTCTGACAAGGTTATGACATCAAAACTGTACTAGTACATTTTACAACCATATTCTGCTATCTATGTACAAGGGAAAATGCACTGGGGTGTTACATTTAAACTTTAGTAAAGCCTTTGATACAGTACTGTGTTTCTTGCTTCAGCAAAGAGTCACGTCTATTTGGTCTAAGATGCCTCACTAACCAACTATCTTGCTAGCACACAACTCAAAGTAATGCTGAACAGTACATCTGAACTAAGAAAGGTGGTATGAGATAGCCCCCCCCCCCCTCCAAGTGCACTGTTTTTGAGCCAGTCTTAATCACTCTTAATTATATATGGCAGTTCTCTTCTAATTTCTCTGTAATACCTAGTCAGGAATTTACTCCATTTCTATGTCAAGGAACAAATAAAATTCATAAAGTCAGTATTGCTTCAGTCGTTCATGTTTGCCAAGGGTAGTGTTCTCAGCACCTGCAATATACCCATAATTCCCTCTGCAGTTTACATGGAATTACCTGTGTGAAGGCTGCAAGCCTAGCCAGCTAGAATTTTGTAAAGAATTCTACGTCAATGTAAATATTAATATGATCCATAGGCTTGTCTACAAATGTAAGTAAAAAAGAAGTTATGTACTCACCATAACGTTCCATGTGAGTAGTTGTACTTAACCTGTGTGTATTCGGATCTGAGACAGCAGGATCACTAGCATCTGATCTGAGCTCCAAGCTCCTCCCCTTACCCATAATGCTCCATTGTCTCCTTCCCTCCCTCAGATCGAGTTTGCTGCACAAGAAAACATAAGCCCGACCCAATCAGACCTTACCACTATTGGCTCCCAACAACTAAGCCAAGCATAAACCAGTAGAGCCACTATAGTGCTCCTCTCCCAAATACAAGGTTAGAACAATAGTGATAAGGTCAGGGGGAAGGGGGGGGGGGGAGATGGCTGAAGACAAATGAAGTACAACTACTCAGAACATTATGGTGAGTACATAACTTCTTTATCTGAAGTAGTTGACTTAATTTGGTCTTCAACCTGTGGGACAGAGTCCCCAGCTACCAACACCTGGGTGGCCCTCATGGAAGGATATTTTGGAGCACCGCGGAACCAAAGGATGCCCTACTCCTGGATATGATGTCCAATTTGTAATGAGATATGAAGGTATGAGATGAGGACCAAGTAGCTGCAGAACAAATGTCATCCAGCGAGACCCCAGACCAAAAGGCCACTTAGGTGGCCATGGACCTAGTGCATTGGGCTTTCACCTGACCTGGAGGGGAAATGCCTCTATCAGAATATGCTCGAATGATACATTGGGAAATCTGGGGAGCAATGGTCACGTTAGAAATTGGCTTGCCCAGAAATGGTTTTGAACAGGAGACAAATAACTGATCAGATTTGCGAAAATATTTTGTTCTGTGTAAATAAAACCTCAGTTGTCTGTGTACGTCCAACAAATGTAATTTGTATTCGCCCCTATTTTGGAAATTTGGAAAGAAAACAGAAAGACTGATAGTTTGATTAATATTGGTTTCTGAAGCCACCTTGGGAAGAAAGGAAGGATTAGTATGCAGAGAAACCCTGTCCTTATGAAAAACTATGTAAGGAACTTTAATGGACAATGCTTGAAGTTTCGATACCCTCCTAGCAGAAGTGATAGCTACCAAAAAGACATTTTTCCAAGATAGGAATTGTAAATCTACTGATGCCGCGGTCTCAAAGGGAGGAGAGACCAGAGCCTGAAGAACAAAGGTGAGGTCCCATGGAGGTGTATGATCTTTCACTGGGGGTCTTAAAAGGAAAGTACCTTTAAGGAAGGTCTTGCAAAGTCTGAAAGAAGCTGGGGAAGCCATGTTTTCCCTGACATGGAAGTTAGAGATGGCAGCCAATTGGGCTTTAACGGTAGAAGAACTAGCACCTTGGTAAAAGATACCCGCTAGACTGTTGCAGTCATCACATTTGGCTTATCCCTGCCAGGGTAGCCTTCAGTCGGCCCGAATACTAGAGGCTTAGTATTTTTCTGTCGGTTGCTGTTGCTTCAGGACTGATGTCAGGTCATCAGTGGTATAAAAACAGGCAGCCGACACCATTACATCAGTTTTTCTTGCCCTAAATGTCAGGAGCCCCAATAAGGAGCTAAGTTATGGTGGAAGAACACCACCAGTAGAAAGTAAATACCAAAAATTCCTTGTAAGGAGACAGAGTAGAGAGACAGAGAAAGAGAGAGAGTCAGAGACAAGGGGGATGGAAGGAGGGAAACCAGGACTGCAACAGTGAAATACACCCGAACATCTACATTTATGGTAAGTGTACACAAATGTACTATGTTCTAAGTGTTTCGCTGTTGCAGTCATCACATTTGGGTTGATTCCCAAAGCTGAAGAAAAGGGTGGAGGCAGTCAAGAAGACTGGGGGCTAGCTAGGATGCCCTGCAAGACTGCAGTGGCAAAGCCTGCCCTGGATTTGGAGAAGATAGGCAGGTGGTAATACTTGGTGAAGGTATAAACATAAGTCCATGTTGCAGCCTCCAGGATGTCCTTGGTGGGGACCCCTCTGAGGAAAGCTGCAGAGGTGGAGGTTGCTCTGGTGGAATGTGTCCTGACCCCCTTGGGGGGAGGTTTTCCATGATGTTTGTAGCAGAAATGGATGCAATGTGCTATCCGTTTGGAAATTGTTTGTTTGGATATGGCCTTGCCCTCTGCTCTTGTAGTGAAGCTGACTAGCAATTGATCAGTTTTTCTAAAAGATTTAGTCCCGTCCAGGTAGAACCTGAGCTGTCTGTGTACATCTAGAGAGTGCAGAATCCTTTCCCCCTTGTTTTGTGGGTTAGGGAAAAAAGTGGGCAAATGAATGGATTGGTTGAGAGCCACACTGGACACCACTTTTGGCATGAAGGATGGGTTAGTCCTGAGGGAGACACTGTCAGCATGGAAAATGATGAATGGCTCTACAGCCATAAGTGCTTGTAGCTCTGATACTCTTTTAGCTGAAGTGATGGGAAGCAAGGCTGTCTTTCAAGAGAGGAATTTTAACTTTGCTGAAGCTGCAGGTTGCCCTCATAGAGAGAAGAGAAAGGACTTGCTTTTTGGCCTCTGCCCGCTGGTTTAGCAGAAGATCTGGGAATTCTTTTGGGGTTGGCAGAGTGTGAAAATAAAATTTGTATCCCTGGGACACTATGTTGAGGACCCAGCTGTCATTGGTAATGGTGGCCCAGTTGCTTGCATGGAAGGAGAGTTTTCCTCCTAGGGGCAAGTGCAGGTGGGCAGAGGGAGGGGGTAGAAGTGTAAAGTCATTGTGAGCTTTTACCATAAGGGGTTGGCTTAGCACTACCTGGTTTTGAAGAGGAGGAAAGTACAGTTGTGTACACTTACCATAAATGTAGATGTTCGAGTGTATTCACTGTTGCAGTCATTACATTTGGGTTATCTGCTTTGCAGAAGCCCTCAGTCGGCCTGATTAACAAAGTCATGGGTCATGCGTCGGTTGCTGTTCCTTCTTACATGACATCAGGTTGTCAGGGGTATAAAACATGCAGCAGACGCCATTACATCAGTTTTTCTTGCCCCAGATATCAGGTGCCCCCCTAATGGGAAGCAATTAAATCTATAAATACAAGGATATACCTCCAACAGAAAAGCAAATACACCAAAAAGCTTTTAGAGCATAGTAAGTGAGAGTAGAGGTACAGCCAAAGGAAGAAAAGGGGGCTGGAGGGAGGGTAACCAGGACTGCAACAGTGAAAACACTCGAACATCTACATTTATGGTAAGTGTACACAACTGTACTATGTTCTTCGTGTTTCACTGCTGCAGTCATTACATTTGGGTGGATTCCCAAAGCTAAGGTTGTGAGGAGGAATTTAAATAGAATTAGGATCAGCTATAAGGCCCTGCAAAACTGCAATGGCAAAACCAGCCCTGGATTTAGAGAAAGTTGGAGCTCTCCTGGGTGGCCTTAGATTTTTGTCCCCTCTGAGGAACTGCTTGAGCAGTGGGTGAGAGAAGAGTGGAGGCTCTGTGCTATAATGAGCTGAAATGGCTGAGGCATGAATTTTGATGGAGGAAAAGGACAAGCCCTTATGAAGCATCTCAGTTAAATATTGTAGAATCTGAGGTAAATTTGGCACTGCTGCGTTCATTCCTTGAGATTGGTTCCAAGCACAGAATCTTTTCCATTTTGCAGCATAAGATTTTCTAGTACTAGGTCTCCTTGCCTCTAAAATGATATCCATCACTGATTTACTGAGGGATGGTAAAGGAGAGATTAGGTAATTATCCAGGCTGCTGGGTTCAGGGTTTGCAGCTGAGGGTGCAGAATCATGTTCTCCTGCTGAGACAACAGGGAAGGAGTATGAGGCAGGTACCATGGTGCCTAGTGTGACACACTGCGTAAGAGTGGGTACCAGTGTTAGTGTGGCCAGTCTGGTGCAATTAAAATCGTCCTTGGCTTGTCCTGTTTGATCTTTAGTAGTACCTTTGAGAGCAGAGGCATAGGAGGAAAGGCATAAACTGATAGTTTTTTTTCCAGCTGAAGGATAAAGCATCCACTTTCCAAGCTAGTTTGTGGGGAATCCTTGTGCAAAATTTGTTCAGTTGATGGTTCTGGGGGGAGGCAAAAAGGTCTATATCTGGACTCACCCATTTGCTTGTCAACATGTTGAAAATCCTTGGTTCCAGTTTCCATTCGTGTGGGTCCATGAGGTTTCTGCTTAGTCCGTCTGTCAGTGTATTTAATTTTCCTGGCAGGAAATGAACTTGCAGGTTCACTTGGTAGCTCAAGGCTGTGTTCTACAATGCCATGGCTAGTTTGCAGAGGGTGTAAGAATGTGTACCCCCCCTGCTTGTTTATGTACCACATGACCGTGGTATTGTCTGTCTTTACCATTATTTGTCCTGGAAGAATGTGGTCATTGAAGGCTGTCAGGGCATTCTGTACAGCTAACATTTCCTTTTGATTTATGTGCAGGTGCATTTGATTTGGGTTCCATTTGCCCTGAATGCACTTCCCTGCCAGGTGAGCCCCCCATGCATAGTCTGATGTGTCTGTTGTTAAGATTTGTTTGGCAGGGGGTAATGTGAATGGTAGTCCCCTGTTTTGGTGGCAGGCCTCTGCCCACCAAAGGAACTCTAGGCGTAGGCAAGGTATGATAGGAATCCTTGCTTCCAGATCCTGTGAATGTTGACACCACAGGCTTTTGAGATGCCATTGTAGTTTCCTCATATGCAGCCTTGCATATGGAATTAGAAGACTGCATGAGGCCATGAACCCCAAGGCTTGCAGTATTTGCCTTGCAGATAGCTGGGTTTTTGTGGCCACTTGTTTAAAGTAAGCTGTCAAATGTATCTGTTTCTCTGGCGTGAGGAAAGCCATCTGGGAAGTTGTATTCAAGCTTGCTCCCAGAAATATAATTTGTTAACAGGGTATCAAGTGGGATTTCTTTTCATTTTTGGTGAACCCCAGACAAGTCAGTAACCTTTGAACAAAGGCCAGATGATTGAAGAGAATGTCCTTGCTTTCTGCCTGAATTAGACAATCGTCCATGTATGGGTATATTTGACTATTTCTTTGCCTGCAAAATGCAATGACTGGAGCTAGGCATTTTGTGAATACCCTGGGCGCAGTAGATAAGCCAAAGGGCAGTGCAGAGA
Source organism: Protopterus annectens (assembly GCF_019279795.1). Lineage (NCBI taxonomy): Eukaryota > Metazoa > Chordata > Ceratodontiformes > Protopteridae > Protopterus > Protopterus annectens. Next base: position 1,559,620,433 of record NC_056737.1, read on the forward strand.
ACTGATAGTGCATGTAGCCTGCTTTGAAGCGTAGGTATCTTCTGCAACACTCCCTGATAGGGATGTGCAGGTATGCTTCTTTTAAGTCCAGTGTTGCCAACCATGCATCCTTGCCTAGCATAGGAAGCAGCTGGTGAAGAGTCAACATTCTGAATTTTGGAATCACCAGAAAGGTGTTTAGAATGGAAAGGTCCAGGATAGGACGCCGTGTATTGCCTTTTCTGGGTACCAGGAAAATTCTAGAATAGAAACCTTGTCCCTTTTCCTCTTCTGGTACCAACTGAATAGCCCCCATGTTTAAGAGAGAGAGTTCCTGATTTTGGGCCTCTGCCCACTGATTTGGGGGTAGATATGGCCACCCGCTTGGTGTTGGTAATGTGTGGAAATGAAATCTGTATCCTTGGGACACTACATTTAGAACCCACTTGTCCTGGGTAATGAGTTCCCAGTTTTTGGCCTGCAGACCAATCTTTCCGCCTAAAGGAGCATTCAGTTGGGAAGTGCTTGAAAGTCTTAAAAGCAAGTCATTGAGACGGTTTTCCATAGGGGGGAGTCTTGCTGCTCCCAGGTTTGGGTGCGGAAACCCCCCACTGCCTAGTCTTGTGTGTCTCTTGGGACTGAAACCTGGGGTTTCTGCTGTGTCTGGGTTTGGCTTGAGAAGACCTGGAAGGGGCTAGAAAGGACCAATTTTTAGAGGGCTAGTGCCTACTAAATCTAGGAGGCTGAACTTGTAAGAAATCTTTAACAGTTTGCATAGATTTAGCTTTATCTTCCATCTTTATAAGAACTTCCTCAGCCTTGTTGCCAAACAGGCGGTCCTGATTTAAGGGAGCATCCAACAATTTAGCTTTAACATGATCTAGAAAAGATTGCTCTTTAAGCCAAGCATGCCTTCTGAGCACAGACCCAGTAACAGCAGCCCTGCAAGAGGCCTCTAATGAATCAAATCCACATTACAAAGTATGTTTTTCAACCTGTTCAGCAGACTGCATTAAATCCTGTAATTCTTTATTTTCAGCATAGTCAGGCATTAACATCATTTTCTGTTTAAGCAATCCAATAACATGCTGTTGATATTTTAACATATGAAAGTGGCAGTTTAAAGCCCTAATGGCCAAGGTTGCAGAGGTGTAAACTTTCTTACCCCATCTATCCAGCACCCTGGAGTCTCTATCAGAGGGGGTAGGATTTTTAGCAGTAGAAGCTTTAATGCCCTTGTCTTCCTACGAAACAGTCTTTGGATCCGCAATAAAATTTTTAAAAAGGAACTTGTGAGAATTGGGAACTCTGTAATATCTGTCAGATATTCTGGGAGCAGGAGACAAAGAATCAGGGGACAAACTACATTCTGAAAAGGCATCATCAACAATGTCTAGTACAGGAGGTATAGCTAAAGGCCTATGCTGAGGCTGGAGTAAGAAATCCCTAAGCCTCTTTTTAGAAAAATCCTGGCTTTCCCAGTGGAAATGCTCCCTTACAGTATGTAAGGTTTCACCAAAAGAAAAATCCTCTGGAGGGGAAGCAGAGGAAATAGAATCCTCTGCATCAGAATCCTCAAAAGTAGATAAGGGCAAATCAAGATCATCAGAAGAATCAGAAAAATCAGAATCCTGTTCAGAAGATTCATAAACAACTTCAGCCCAAGTCTTTTAGAAGGGGGAGGTTGGCTTCCCGTGATTAGAGTTGTAAGATCTTCAGCCATTCTTATCATTTGTTTTTTAGGCATAGAGGCCTGAGCATGCGACCTGGGTGTTGGTGTCTTAGGCATGGTTCGAGATTTTGGTCTAAATGAAGAAGGAGGTGTCAGTTTAATATGCAAGTCCATAGGCCTGAATACACCCTCAGAAGCCTGACCCATCCAAGGTGCAGAAATCCGCAGGTTCCACAGTTGAAGCATCTCGCGGCATACCGAACTCCAAATGAGTCTCAGTAGAGGCCTGCGAGTCAGAAGTAGCGGGTATCAGGGGCTGCGAAAGCACCTCACTCAGTACCAGCGAACTGGTGACTGGCTTAGGAGAAGCGTTGTCGGCAGCTTTGGACCTCGGCGGCCTGGCTCTGTCTTCATCTTTGCGTTTTTTGGAATCCTGGTAGTCGGAAGGCTAACTGACAACATTTCTGGATAATTAAACCGAGAACTGAAATATTTAGAAGTGAAAATATACCAACGACGGATAGTGCGCTGTTTAAATAAAGCACAAAACCGACAGCAAGGCACGTTGTGGTCAGGGCCTAGGCAAGGAATACAGTACGAATGAAAATCTTTGTGAGGTATTTGTTTTCCACAAGTAATGCAATTATTAACTTTTACTGACATTGGTAAGGAGCAAGAAAAAGTTTCCCCAACGAGGTACTTAGCTTTAGTTGAAGACTTCGGTTCTGAAACTCGAAAATGAAAATTTCAGGAGTCGGCCGACCGGCACTTGCGAACTGCTTCTGCTTCGGGCACCACACGGCAAGAAAGACTGATGTAATGGCATCGGCTGCATGTTTTATACCCCTGGCGACCTGATGTCATGGAAGAAAGGACAGCAACCGACGCAGAACACAAGACTTTGTTAATCAGGCCGACTGAGGGCTTCTGCAAAGCAGATAACCCAAATGTAATGACTGCAACAGTGAAACACGAAGAACATCTCCATTGCTTAGATCTTGCATTCCCTGGGGCTGTTGTCTGGGGGGCCTGCTTCCCCTGGGTCTGGGCAGAGCTGACCTGAGGGGGACAGGAAATAACCGGTGCTTGGAGGCGCAATGCCTACTGAACCTTAGTGGCTGGACCTGTAAGAAGTCCATAACTGTCTACATAGATTTAGCTTTTTCTTCCATGTTTTTTAGGACCTCTTCTGCCTTGGTGCCAAATAAGTTGTCTTTGTGCAAATGTGCGTCCAATAATTTGGATTTGACATGGTCTGGCAAGGTCTGTTCCTTAAGCCAAGCATGTCTTCTAAGTACAGAGCCAGTAACTGCTGGCCTGCATGATGCTTCTAGGGTGTAAAAACCACATTGTAAGGTGTGCTTATTCACTTGACTTGCAGAATGCATTAACTCTTTTAACTCTTTATTTTCTGCACAAGCAGGGATAGAAGATATTTTTGTTTGAGGAGTTCCATAGTATGTTGCTGACATTTTCAGCATATGGAACTGACAATTTAAGTCTCTGATAGCAAGAGTAGCAGAGGTGCATACTTTTTTACCTCATCTGTGTAATGTTTGGGAATCCCTATCTGAGGGGGTGGGATTCTTAGCTGAAGTTGCTTTGATTCCTTTACGTCCTTGAGAGATGACCTTGGGGTCAGCAGTAGGATTGTTTTAAAGAAATTTGTGAGCGTCAGGGACTCTATAGTACCTGTCTGGTTTCCTGGGAGCAGGAGGGAGGGTGTCAGGGGTCAGTCTGGATTCCATAAAGACATCATCCACAACAACCAGGACAGGAGGAATGGCCAGATGTCTGTGCTGTGGAAGATCAAAGAATTCCCTGAGTCTCTTTTTTTAACTGAGGATAGTCCTGACATTCCCTTAGGAAATGCTCCCTTAAAGAATGTAGGATTTCCCCAAAGGAAAAGTCCTCGGGTGGGGAGGCTGAAGGGATGGATTCCTCTGCATCAGAATCCTCATAGGCAAGGAGGGGTTGCATACCTTCATATTCAGATGCATCACAGTCATCAGACTCCTGTTCAGATAAAACTACTGGGGACAAGTCTCTTTTTCTTTTGGAAGGGGTAGCCTGGCTTCCCCTGATAAGCATTATAAGGTCTTCCACCATTTTAAGCATTTGAGACTGAGGCAAGGAAGCAAGGGTCTGAGCTTGGGTCGTCGGTTTTTTGGGTATAGGCGTACCCTGGGCCTTAGAAACTCGGTAGTTTTCGAAAGAACTGTAGACACGAAAGAAGTCGTCGGTCTGTGTCGAGTATCGGTAGTGTGGAGTACTTCCTCGGAAGCCGGTGCCTGCTCAGCGGCTCCGGACCCATCCAAGGTAGAGGCATCCACAGGATCCTTAGTTGAAGAAGAGTGTCATGGTATACCAGACTCCGAAAGGGTCTCAGTAGTGGCCTGCAAATCTACAGAAGTGGGCATCAGGGGCTGTGAAAGCGCCTGACTGAGGACCAGAGAACTGACGGCTAGCTTAACGGAAGCGGCGTCGGCAGTTTTGGACCTGTGTGGTCTGTCTCTGTCTTTATCCTTACTTTTTTCGGAAGATTGGTTGTTGGATGGCTTACCAAAGAAGTCGAGGACTGAGAGCGAAAATATCTAGCTACAATACGGGCCCGACAATGTATAGTTCTGACATTGAACAAAGCACAAAAGCGACAGCGGGGGACGTCATGGTCTGGGCCTAAACAAGTGATGCAGTAGGAATGAAAATCTCGGTGTGGTATTTGCTTTTCACAGGCGAGACAACTGTTAACTTTTTCTGACATTGGTTAGAGCAAGAAAAAAGGATCCCCAGTGTGGTACTTAGCTTTAGAAGACTTCAGCTTCAATTTGGAAACGAAAAACTCAGGTAGCGGCCAACCGGCACGTGTGCAAACTGCTTCTGCTTCGGGCTCCTCGGCAAGAAAGACTGATGTAATGGCGTCAGCTACCTGTTTTATACCACTGATGTCCTGATGTCACTCCTGAAGCGACAGCAACTGACGCAGAAATACTAAGTCTCTGGTATTCAGGCCAACTGAGGGCTACCCTGGCAGGGATAACCCAAATGTGATGACCGCAACAGTGAAACACGAAGAACATATTCCAGAACAGCCAAAACCAGAGCCACAAATGGATCTGGGTCCTGTTGACAGGGCCATATAGAGAACTGTTTCCACTTGCTACGATAAACGATAAATTTTTCTGGTGGAAGGCTTGTGAGCCACCACCAAAATGGTTTTAACTGGAGAGGATAAACCAGGAGTCCTAATCATTAATGAAACTGGAGCAGCCAAACGGTGAGTTTCAGACTGTCCAGGTCTGGGTGAGGAATCCCAGAGGGATGCGAAATGAGATCCAGAACCGGATCCAAGATCCATGGTGGAACTGCCAGGTGTGACCAAAGGGAGGGGAACCAGACTTGGCGAGGCCAGACTGGGGCAATGAGGATTACTGTGCTTCCCAACCTGCGAGCTTTCTGAAGAAACTTCAGAATGAGAGGTAACAGTGGGTAAGCATAAAGAAGACTGGGAGGCCAAGCATGAACCAGTGCGTCTCTGGAGACTTCCCCCCGAGGGAGGATCAGAGTGAAGAACTCATTGCATTTCCCGCTGGAAGGAGATGCGAAGAGATTGCAGAAAAGCCGAGGAAGATCTGTTCCACTACTGAAGGATTCAGAGACCACTCGTAAGGCATCAGAATAGTTCTGCTGAGCCTGTCTGCCAGAATGTTGGACCTTCCTGGAATGTGCATTGCCACCAGAAAGCGGCCGGTGAAAATCGCCCATTCCCACACTCTCGTGGCTTCGCAACAAAGGGGGTAAGATCTAGTTCCGCCCTGTTTGTTGATTACTGACATGTTGTCTGACTGAATAGCAACAGTCCCTAGAGGAAGATGAGCATGAAGGGCCTGCAACACTAGAAGAACCGCCCTCATCTCATAGGTTGATACTAGGCTATCGGCTCTAGGGCCTATACAAGTCTAGCCATAACAATTCCCTGGATATTTCTTCCCACAATATTTACTTCCCTGGACCCCTGTCTAGCAGGGCGACTGACGTGATCCCAGGGGTGAATTTCCTATCTCCCATCCAACCATCAAGGTTTCTTTTGAAGAGGGCCAAGGAAGTGCTCTGCTTGACATGTATGGGCAATCTGTTCAGAGTATGGGGAGTCTCTGGGTCAGGAACCTATCCCTCCAGCAAGTTTGTTCATTGTGATGACAAGGTTTAGATCCCTGGAGCATGTGGCCCTGAGGGATTGGGATTTCTTTAAGTGGAGCATGTCCAACAGCTCAGGGTTTGACATGGCCCTGTATGTTAAGCAGAGATCGCCTCTGAGTAGACGATATGCCACAGAGTATAGCTGGAGTTTTTTTAGTCGGTCAGCATAGGGCATCTACTTTAGGCCTGTGATTCTTTTAGTGAGGTATTTCTGTGGCCTTTCCAGCTGTTGCAGATGTCTTGTGAGGTACATACCAAACGGGGCGTTGTACTCTATAATGGGTCTAATGAGGGATGAGTACAGTGGGACAATGACCTCCTTTTTTCTGGATGAAAAGCCCTTAATGATGAGGTGTGCCACATAGAAGGATTTCCTGGCTGTTGTGGCGATGTGGTTATCGAAGGTGAGACCACTGTCCACCTGTGTCCCTAAGTCTCTCATCACACTTTCAGTGTTTAGTGTACTGCCACCTATGTGGTAAATTCATGGGTACATGTTTTTTCCCCAAAGAGGATAACTATACATTTCTTGGCATTAAGCTTGAGCCCATGGCACTAGCACCAAGCATCTGTTTCTGTGGGGGATGGTGTCTAAGATAGGCTGTGTGGACCGCCTTACCCTCGTTCACAGCTCTGGAGTTTGATTCAAAGAAGTCAATCAGGTTCAGGAGACAAGATCGGCCCTTCACGAACCCAAACTGGGTGGGGTCCAGTGTTTGAAGGTTGCCAATGTCTTTATTTATAAGTTCCATGATAATGCGTTCCATGCCCTTGCAGATCAGGCTCGTCAGACTGATGGGTCGGCAGTTCCCAGGATCCAAGGTGGATCCCCCCCCTTGTGAAGTGGGATAACTTTAGCTGTGTGCCACTCAGTGGGCACGAAGCCTGAGGTGAGGCTATGATTAAACATGACACTTAGGTGAGGTGCCAGTTCATTTTGTAGTTCATGTAGTACACAGCCCAGGATGCCGTCTGGTCCCATGGATGCTGTATTCTTATCTTTGGAGAGTGTGGTTTCTACCTGTGTGGCCGTGATAACCAGAATTTGGCAATCTTTTGGTATTGAGATAGGCCCTTTAGGGGGTGAGAGGGGGGTAAAGTTTGCAATAAATCGATCTGCCAGTATATTGGCAATATCCTTGGGATCAGTATATTTAATGCCATTCTATTGTAGATCAGAGCAGATCTGAGCATTGCCATTTAGATTCTTGACATAACTATAGAATGCCTTGTGGTTGTCTTTGGAATCTTTGGCAATTTTATTTTCGTAACTAGCTTTGGAGGATTTTATGAGGGATCTCAGCTTCTTATTGAGGCTGGTAAGGGAGTTTTTTGCATCCAGAGATTTTCCTCTTTTCTGCAAGAGTTTCTTCCTTCTGTTGTATAGCTTGTTTATAGCAGGAGACCACAAGATTGGCTTTTTTCTTTGGAGGAGAGTGTCTTGGTTCTATTTGGGATGGCATGATTCATGCAAAAGTGGATGTGCTTGTACAGTGCCTCAGTGTAGGATTCAGCAGTCAAACTTTCAGCTCCCGTCTGCAAGGGTGTCATGAAGTTTGTCACTTCTGACTTGAGTAGCATGAAGTTGGCTTTGGAGAAGTTTTTTACGTAGGTTTCCATACTGGGGGGGGGGTGGGATGTGGATGCCAAGAGTGATTTGCTTATGGTCAGATCTGGCCAATGAGGGGGTGACCACTGGTGTGGTTCATCTATCTCCCATGTTGGTAATGACCAGGTCTAGGATATTGGAGCCCCTGGTGGGACAATGGATTAGTTGATCCAGGGCATTGGAATTTATGAATTCCAAAAACCATTGGGAAAAGGTGTTGGTACCAGAGTAGTTTTCCCAGTTAATGGCAGGGTAGTTGAAATCACCCAGTATTAGGGTGTTTGGTTGTATCTTAATATTTTCCAGTATGTTTAGAAAGGTGTCGTGAGAATCTTGGGGCATGATGGGGGATCTGTAGCAAGCTACAATTTGCATTGCAGTCTTACCTAGTGTTAGTTGCACCTGGAGAATTTCAGATGCATTGTGTTGGGCAACTAGCCTGGAGGTGGGAATATCCTTGGTGAATATGGACACTCCTCCACCTTTAGTGTTTCGATCTTGGTTTGGTGGTCGAAAAGTGTGGTAAGAGTTGTAGCCTGGTATTGCAGGGGTGCTCTCTGGAGCCTTGAACCAGGTCTCAGTTACTGCACAGATATCGATGTTCTCCAGTAGGAGTGCCTCGAGAGAGTGCATTTTGAGATTTAGACTTCTAGCATTGAGTAGCATTACCTTCAGATTTTGCATACTTGTATCTGTTACAGTGGTGGTTTTGTCCTTTGAACCTTGCTTAAAAAAGGCACTATAGGGGTGGCAAGAGCTTTAGCCAGTAACCTGAATCCCAGGGGTGACAGGTGCAGACCATCTCTGGCAAAGCTTAGTGGTTTGTCGATCATGTTGTCCCAGGCAGACAGATACTGGATCTCCTTTGAATGACACCAGAAGCTTAGCCACTTGTTGAAGTCAATCATTTTGTCCTTATACTGTGATATCATTCTGGGCGAAGGCAGGATGCTATTCAGGGCTAGGGTCTTACCGGCCTGGGCCACATGATCCGAGAGCTCTTCCATGTCTCTTTTCATGTAGTCCAGAGAGGTATGTCTCAAATCATTCACTCCAACATCTCCAGGATGTTGATATGCAAATTGGTCTCGGAAGGGGACTACGTGCCTTGGACAGTTCTTCCTGAGCAATGCCCCCCCCCCCCCTAGCTGGGAAGCATCTGTGGTCACTGTGGTTGTGGGAAAGGACAGAACAAAGGGACGTCCCTTAACAAGGTCTGGGGAGAAAATTCACCAGAGAAGAGACTCTCTGCAAGCCTGGGAAATCCGAATTGGATGTGATAAGGGTAGATCTAGTAGAGACCATTGAACTTCTATTGTCCACTGGAGAACTCACATACGAAGTCATGCAAAGGGTAGAAGACTGATTGTGGCTGCCATGGAACCCAGAGCCTGCAGAAAAGTCTCAGCTGAGGAAAGATGAGCCTGGAGAATGTAAGAAACATGAAGTCTTAAATTGTGAACCCCTTCTGGAGTGAGGTAAACCTCCATTTGTATGGTGTCCAACCGAGCTCCTATAAAGTCTAGGGTCTGGACTGGAGTCAGTGACAATTTACTGAGGTTTATAGTAATTCCCAGACTGTTCGCTAATACCAGGAAATAGTCCCTGGTTTGCCAAGGCAGACACTTGGTGGGGCAGCAAGGAGCCAATCGTCCAGGTAAGGAAAGACCTGAGTTTCCTGAAGCCTCAGGTGAGTCGCTACTACCGCCATCACTTTGGTAAACACCCCGGGCGCTGTGGTGAGACCAAAGGGGAGGGCCCTGAACTGATAATGATTGGCCCCCAGCTGGAAGCGGAGAAACCTGCAGGAGCATCTGTTCATTTTGATACGATAGTACACGTCCTGGAGGTCGATCAAGCACATCCAATTCTTTTCCTGCAGGTAAGGCAGGATGGACTGAAGGGTGACCATCCGGAATTTTTCCTTGGCTACATATAGGTTCAAAGTGGAAAGATCCAGAATGGGTCTTAGGTCCCCCATCTTTTTTTGGCACTAAAAAGAACCTGGAATAAATGCCCAATCTGGATTGGTCTGGGGGGACGGTTTGGATGACTTATTTTCGTAGCAGCTTGTTTATTTCCAGTGCTGCTACCTCCCTTTGTGCGGGTGGAACGTCTGGGAGGTGTTTTGGTGGGAGGGGTGGCTCTACGAATGGGATGCAATAACCTCTGGATATGATTTGCAACACCCAATGGTCTGTTGTTACGGACTCCCACTCCGTTGTGTGTAGCGAGAGGCGACCCCCGACTGCCTCCAGAGGCGAGCAGTCGGGCAGCCCCTCAGGGCTGCTGTATGGGTCTGTCTGAGAACGGTTCTTGAGACCTGAAATTTCTTGGACCCCCCCTTTCCATCTGCCTCTGGGCCGGTGTCATCATGACCCCCTCTACCTCTGGGGGAAGATGAGTCCTGAGTGTCCCGGGAGAACAGAGATTTTCGGACCCACATCTTCTTTGGCCCTCGTTGATTCCTGAAGAATGATCTTTGAGAGGGGGAGAAGAGGATCCCGACGGCAGACAGTGTCTTCCCATCCTTCTCACTCTGGACCAATGTTTCAAGCACAGACTTCCCAAACAGGGAAGAACCATCACAGGGGGCATTAGCAAAGGACGCCTTGAAGGGTTCCGAGAATTGACATAGTTGGAGCCAGGCGTGACACCTCATGGCAACACCAGACCCGACTGCCCTAGTGACTCCCTCCATGGCATGGGGAAGGAGGTGCATGGAAGTATTAGCTACTGCCTTAAGAGTGGCCATTAGTGTGAATGTCTTCTTGCCCTCCGTTGACATGTACTCCGGGGGCGACTCACCGACTTCATTAACCAAGTCACGCTACAGTCGGATGACATGTGCCATATAGTTCAGCGCCCTTATGGTAAAGGTTGCTGAAGCATGCACCCGCTTCCCCAAATGGTCCATAGTCCTCAACTCCCAGTCAGGAGGATGGACCGTAGAGCTCTCCTGTGCGAGCTCTTTCTTTGTGATGGCTGCCACCATCATAGCATCTACTGGGGACCCCTTACTCCAGCCAGTCCTGTCTGGTGGGGGACTGAGTATTTTATCTGGTTGCTTGGGAATAGGTTCCACAGTGTCCGGTTCCTTCCATGCTCAAGATGTTATTAGGTCCACAAGTGGGTCCGTGGGAGGGGACACCCGAGAGGTAGATGGGCCCGTGCCGAATGCCTCTAGGAATACAGACTCGTCCGGGGTTGGTTTGGCGAAGGAGTTCCATGATCTCTCCAAAGGAGACATCTTCAGGGAGTGACCTGAAGGAACCTTTCCCTTCCTCCAAGTCGGTGTCATCCGTGAGGGGCTCTGGAGAGGAGTCCAGGTGCCTCCTTTTGCACATCCACTTGCGAGGAGCCTCCTGAGTGGGACTCTCTGTGGGGGACTCACAAGCTTTTTGCTGCTCTTGAACTGGAGCTCCCTGAGGCACAGTGAGCATGGGCTGTCCCTGAGAGGACAGGAAGTTCAAGGCCGAACCCAGAGCTGAGGGAGTCAGTGCTGAGACCAAAGATGAGATGGTCAGTGGTCTCGACACACTCGAGAGAACCCTCTCCAACAAGTCAAAAGCTGAGGGGTAGCATACTTCCTTAGAAATAAGCAAGGGAGACGCTTCCCTCAGATCCGATGGGAAAGTCGGAGCCGAGTCTGCAGGCACCGAGATGCTAAGGGGAATACTGCGCTTTGAAAGGCCCGGAGCTGACAGTGCCCCCTATGATCTGACACCCAGACTACGGCTCTGAGAGCTCGGATCCGACCCAGTTGAATCCAACACACTCAAGGTAATGGCCGGCATCAAGGTACAAGGTACCATTTGCACTTACCCCCCCCCCCCCCGACCTCTAGGGTCCTCGGATCCAAAGACTCCAAAATCGACGGTCAGATCGGAGAAGGAGTTATGGGGGTGAAGAAGGGCTGTGAGCTGCCCGCTCTGGAGGGAGAGGGGGCTGGCAAGACTCCCATCTAGATCTGGGTGCGCATGAACTTCCGCATCATCCTGTCCATCTCTGCCTCGCTAAGACTATGGGTCGACCAAGATGAAGAAGCCACCGACACTGTCCGGGAGTGCCAATGAGGGGAACCTCTAGATGGGGGCCTAGATACCTCCAGCTCTGGGGAGAACTTGGGCAATCAAAGCTGAGGGATACTGGGCCTATGAAGGGTCTTGGATTTAGCAGGATGCCCTGCCGGAGCTGAGCGGTCTGGGGACCACTTCCAAGATTTGTCTTTCCTTTGTCTTTCGCCTTCCCCAGACCTCATGGTGGGAGGTTGAGTCCCAGAGGCCGAAGGCAAAAGCAGCCGAAGTAGAAGCCGCCAAAGCCACTGTAACGGGACAGCCGTCCCCATAGAAGGGAGCAGACCTTTTATCACCAGCTTAGCCTTCCTGTCCTTAAGGGGTCGCAGGTTGAAACCCGCACAAACAGGATAGGAGGTAAGCAAATGGGCTGCGCCCAAACACACTACACACAGCCTGTTGCCATCGGCTGGGAAAAGCTTATGGCCACACTCTGTGCATTTCCTGAACACTGGCTAGGGGGTCTTAACCATAAGGGGAAAACAATCAGCACCTGCAGACACTCACACACACACACACACACACACACACACACACACACACACACACACACACACACACACACACACACACACACACACACAAGGAGAGGAAGTGGGAGGCCAAAGGGAAACTGTACTAACTACAACAAACAACTTTTTTTTTGGAATCCAACAGACAAACGTGGTAGGGGAAGTGAAAAAAAGAGGATGGGAAGAAATTTAGCATAAACTACCCACAAAAATAGTCACTTACCCAAAATACAGTCTAGAGCTCTGAGACCACAATGTGTGGCTTTTCGGTGGCAAATGAGATCTGGGGGAGGAAGGAGACAGGGGAGTATTACGGGTAAGGGGAGGAGCTTGGAGCTCGGATCAGATGCTAGTGATGCGGCCATCTTGGATCTGATTCAGATCCGAATACCCACAGGTTGAAGACCAAATTAAGTCAACTACTTCAGATCTGTATGTTATGTACTGAGCCTCAAAAATGTAACCACAGTGCACCCTGCTGGAAAAGAGCAGAAATGTGTATAAACTACATGCCTATGCAAACGTATGTGAAGATGGTAAAGTCTGGAATATACAGAGTTAACTTGAAAACTCTGTGAAAATAAGTGGAAATTGTTTATGACCCTGCTATCTCTGTTTCAGCTCAAAGCAGACATAATGTCTAGAGTTGTAGGCTTTCCTATTGTCTGGAAACAGAGATAATTGCAGGTTTCAAATGTAAAGGTGTTTAAAAGTTCTACGATTTCCAGTTCTAGGCAAGTTTCTAACAGATAAGTATTCTTGACACTGAGGTGTTATACTTTAAGTTCCTGTTGGCCTGGAAACTAAAAGCAGAATTGACAAGAATGATGTAATCTGTTATGACCCCGCAGAGATGTTTGTGATTAATTTAAGAATTATCTCAGAGAGAAAGTCTGTGCATTTTGTATCTTGTCTTGGACCTGTAAACATTCATTCAGCATATGTATTTGCCTGGCTCTGTAAGTAAGTTATTTAGGTACAGTGATTCTCTTAGAGACAGATAGGAATATAGTAAGATTAGTCTAGATGTTTTCTGTATTTATGTGAGACTGTTCTGCAATGTTGTTTTAAAGTATTTCCTGTGATTCTGAAATCTATTGTCACGGTGTTGAGTTAATGAATATTGTCTTGTTCTTTTATTATGTGCTGCGGTGGTGGTGCTGTGGTACCGCTGTCACCTGACAGTAAGACATTGTCCCATTCGATTCTCAGCTACAGCGTCTTCTGTCTGGAGACATGCATGAATGGGCATACCTTCGTTGAAGGTTGTGTGTCAGGGTTGGCAACTCGGCACATAAAAATCTACTGCCAATCATTAGCGGACCGGAGTTCCGCTGTGGTGACCCCTAACCGGGAAAAGCCGAAAGACACAACATTAGATATATTTAAAGCTTTGAATTGTGGCTGGTTTTGCCAGAGATATTAAGCTCTTAAGAGTACCTGCATATGTATTTGGGGACACTGTACAAGCCACTCCTAAATAGCCTTCAAGTCTTAGTCACACTTACCATTTGGATAACAGTAAGATTGGGCACCCTTTGGTAAATGGCTTTTTAATAGCTGATAAGGGTGGTTGGTAGCAGCTGGTACTACCTTATAGTCTAGGCAGAAGGGGGCATAGCTAGTAAACCTTTGCCAGCCTTCCCCAGGAGTGTCTGTGTGTTTGAAAAGTGTCTATATTATATTATCGTACGATGAAAATAGCAAACGCTATTTCATCGCATCGATAATATCTAAACAACAAAATATCGAACTAATGGAACAGGGAAAAAAATTTGCTGCTCTGTAAAAAAAAAAAAAAAAAAAAAAACCAACAACTTCACCCCCACACCCCCCTACTTAAATATACCAACTCTGAGATTGCACCATAGTGGAGGAAATGGCAAAGTGCCAAAGACGGTCCACCAATTTTTTTTTCCCTGGGAAAAAAATTCGATGTTCTGTGGCTTCGCTATTTTGCCATTTCGACAGTATTGGATCGACTAAATAGCATTCGCTATTTAGTCCATTCGATACTGTCCAAAAAAATGGCCTCGCTTGCAATGAAATGAAGAAAGATAAACAATTCCAAATAAGCAACTAATAAGTGCTTAAAAAAAAGAGAACTTTAATTTAACAAATAAAAATAAATCAGATACATCCAGTAAATCAAGAGCTTTCGTCTCCAACCATTTGGAGACTTTATCAAGACAGAGCATGCCCCAACTACTAGTAAATTTATAATACAAAGTTAATTACTGAACCAATCAACATCCAGGGTTCATGAATAATTCATGAGCAATGACTATTCCTACAATTTACATCTAATAATGTCAAATAACCACACATAAAACATTCATCATCCTAAATATTACCCACTATAATACATATAAATACATAAAGTACAGTTTTGTACCTACCATAAATGTAGATGTCCGAACTGGATAGCATCTGCAGTCATAACAAATGGGTTGTCCTGTCGTCAGGCAGCCCTTGATCGGCATTCCAAAGTCGGGTCCGGCTTGCTGATGTCGCACTTCACCCGACGTCATCTCTGCTGGTCTTCGGGTATAAAGGCATCAGCCGACACCATTTTCCTCAGTGTTTCTTGCCCCAGATGCCAATTGCCCTCTTGGAAAGCTAAATTTTGGATAAATGCCAATGTTTCCAAAATAGTAGAAGGCAAACACAAAAAATAAACATGTATGTACATATATACAAACAAATACACCATAAGAGACTCCCCCCCCGCTAGCTATTAGGAGGGTAAATACCCTAGGAGTACCGCAGAGGGGTAGGAGGGAGGGTAATCCTGACTGCAGATGCTATCCAGTTCGGACATCTACATTTATGGTAGGTACAAAACTGTACTATGTCCTTCATGGATGCATCTGCAGTCATAACAAATGAGTAGAATACCATAGCCAAACTAGGGGAGGAGGAAAAATAATTATGGTGTAGTCAGGATCCCTTGCAGTACAGCAGTGGCAAACCCTGCTCGGGATCTAGAATATAGAGGTAAATTATAATGCTTGGCAAATGTATGCACGGAGGTCCAAGTAGCCGCCTCAATAATGTCCTTGGTTGCCACTCCTCTTAAGAAAGCTGTGGTAGTGGCTGTAGCCCTTGTAGAATGAGGTCTTATGTTCTGTGGAATTGGTTTTCCATGGTAGGAGTAACAGAATCTTATGCAATTTCCTATCCATTTGGAGATTGTCTGTTTGGAAATTGCTTTTCCTTCCCTTCCTGTTGCATAGGCTACAAAGAGCTGGTCAGTTTTCTGTTACCTTTGGTTCTGTCCAGGTAGTAGCGTAACTGTCTATGTACATCCAAGGTATGCATTATTCTTTCACCTCTGTTTTGTGGATTGGGAAAGAAGGTAGGTAGGTGGATTGCCTGGTTTAAAGACACTCTGGATACCACCTTAGGCATAAATGTAGGATTAGTTCTCATGGACACCCTATCTTGATGGAAGATTAGGAAGGGTTGCACTGCCATTAAGGCCTGTAGTTCTGAAACCCTCCTTGCTGAAGTAATAGCCAGTAGGAAAGCAGTTTTCCATGACAGGTGTTGTAGATCTGCTGTTGCTGCTGGTTCAAACGGAGGGAGTGTCAACTTTTCTAGTACAAAATTCAAGTCCCATGCTGGTAGTGGTGGTTTCCTAGGAGGTTTTACATTCTTGATCCCTCTGAGGAACTGCCTGAGTAGAGGATGTGAAAAGACAGGGGGATCAAAGCTGTATTCTGCTGAAATAGCTGATGCATGTATCTTGATGGAGGAATAGGACAGGCCTGTATGTAGAAGCTCTGCCAAGTACTCCAGAATGTTAGCAATATCTATGTTCAACACATCTTTTCCTCTTTCAGCACTCCAAATGACGAACCTTTTCCATTTTCCTGCATAGTTCCTTCTTGTTGAAGGTCTGCGGGCTTCAAGGATAATGTCTTTAACCCTTTGTGAAAGGTCTGGGTTAGTTACTGCTATGTGATGTTCCAGGCAGTCAGTTGCAAGGTTTTAGGTTTGGATGTATGATGTTGTAGTTGTTCTGAGTTAACATCAGAGGCATCAGGGTATTGACCACATTTTCTCGAGACATGCTCCTCAGCAATG
Organism: Protopterus annectens; assembly: GCF_019279795.1. Taxonomy (NCBI): domain Eukaryota; kingdom Metazoa; phylum Chordata; order Ceratodontiformes; family Protopteridae; genus Protopterus; species Protopterus annectens. The sequence continues at coordinate 1,559,636,570 of NC_056737.1, forward strand.
GGTACCAGTGTTGTCTTGGCCAGTTCGAGCTATCAGAATTATCCTTGGACGTTCCTCTTTGATTTTCAGTAGTACCTTGTGCATCAAGGGAAGAGGTGGAAATGAATATGCTGTCAGGCCTTTCCAGCTGAAGGATAGAGAGTCCACCTTCCATGCAAGTGGGTGGAATGTCCTTGTGCAGAATTTTTTGAGCTGGTGATTTTGTGGGGAAGCGAATAGATCTATTTGTGGCATTCCCCATTTCTTTGTGATGGCCTTGAAGATGTCCGGGTGTAGCATCCATTCGTGAACATCTGAGGTGGTTCTGCTTAAAATGTCTGCTAGGGTGTTCTCTTTTCCCGGTACAAATATTGCCTGTAACTGGATGTTGTAGCTGAGAGCCAGATTCCAAAGGTCCAAAGTCATTCTGCATAGGGGTAAGAATGAGTGCCTCCCTGTTTGTTGATGTACCACATGACTGTGGTGTTGTCTGTCCTTATCATCAAATGGCCTTCTTTGAGGAATGGTCTGAATTTTAGGATTGCCAGTTTTACTGCCAGCATTTCTTTTTGGTTTATGTGCAGGTGCAGCTGGTCCTGAGTCCACAGTCCTTATGCATTTGTCCAGCATGTGTGCCCCATCCTAGGTCTGAGGCATCCGTTGTGATGGTTTGTTTTGCTCGAAAGTTGTGGAAGGGTAAGCCTGGGTTTGACTGGCATGCCGAGCCCACCATAGGAACTCCTGTTTTAAGCATGGGATTAGTGGTATTTCTGTTTCTAAGCTGTGCCTGTGTTGAGACCATAAATTCTTTAGGTACCACTGTAACTTTCTCATATGCAGTCTGGCATGTGGGACCAAGATTATGCATGATGCCATGAAGCCCAAGGCCTGCAGAACTTTTCTTGCTGTTAGTTTGTTCTGCTTTGTTAATGCCAAGAAGTAAAGAGGAGTTCTTTTTGTTTTCTGCAGTTAGGAATGCCATCTGTTTTACTGTGTCCAATTCCGCGCCCAAGAAAGTTCTTGTCTGGGATGGTATCAGCCTTGACTTTTGTAAATTGACTGTGTATCCCAGGGCTTGTAGCAAGCAAATGACCCTTTGTAAATCTGTTGTCAGCTTGCTTTTGTTGTCCGCTTGTAACAGGCAGTCGTCAGGTATGGATAAATTTGGATTCCCTGTACTCTGCAGTGGCGATTACTGATGCCAGGCATTTTGTGAATACTCTGGGCAGTAGATAAGCCAAAGGGCAATGCTGAGAATTGATAATGCTCTGATCCTGCAAGAAATCTGAGGTATCTTCTGCAATTTGGTCGAATGGGGACGTGCAGGTATGCCTCCTTGAGATCTAGAGTTACCAGCCAACACTCCTTGCCCAGCATGGGAAGAAGTTGCTGTAGGGTCAGCATTTTGAATTTTGGGACAATGATGTATGTGTTTAAGATGGACAGGTCGAGAATAGGTCTCCAGTTTTTCTCTTTTCTTGGTACTAGGAAGAGTATGGAGTAGAATCCTTTGCCCTGTTCTGTTATTGGTACCCTTTCCACAGCTCTCATCTTTATTAATTCCGCTATCTGGTGCAGGGCTTCTATTTTTTGATTTGAGGGCAGGTTTGGCATTCCTCTTTTTACTGGTAAAGTGTGGAAGTGGAACCGGTAGCCTTGGTCTATGGTTTGCAAAATCCACTTGTCTTTTGTAATATATTGCCAATTTTTCGAGAATAAGGCTAACTTTCCGCCTAATGGTGCTGCTATTTGCTTCCTGGTAGGGAGTCAGAGCCAAGTCACTGTGATTGTCCTGTTGCAGTGGCAGTGGTTGTGTCTGTGCCTCGGTTATTGCCTTGCCACTGTCGTCCTCTGTAGGCACCTCCTCTGGATTGATTTCTGCCCCTAGAGCGTCTGTTCCTGCCCCTTTGTGATCTTGTGGAGTCAGGAAAGGACCAATTTTGGCAGGCCAGTTCCTGCTAAACCTTGGGGGCTGAACCTGTAGGAAATCTTTAACTGTTTGTACAGATTTTGCCTTCTCTTCCATTTTCTTCATTACCTGCTGGGCAGGTTCCCAAATAGACTGGCCTTATCCATAGGAGCATCCAATAGCTTAGCTTTAACATGATCCGGTAAGACCTGTTCTTTCAACCATGCATGCCTTCTTATCACTGTGCCAGTCATGGCTGATCTAAATGAAGCCTCCAGTGCATCATAGCCACATTTTAAAGAATGGTTACTAACCTGTTGGATGTTATTCACCATTTCTAATACATATTTCTTATCTAAAGATTCATCAGAGGACAGCTTTTTAATTAACTGATCAAGCATAAACTCTTGGTATTGGATCATGTGAAACTGACAGTTTAAAGCTCTAGCTGAGAGAGTAGCAGAGGTGTAGCCTTTTTCCCCCATCTCTCTAAGGACCTGGATTCCCTTTCAGAGGAATAGGGTTTTTGCTGTGGTCGAGGCTACTGCCTTAGGCCCCTGGGATATAGTTTGGGGTCTGCAAGTGGGGCCTTGTATAGGTGGTGATGAGTGTCTGGCACCCTGTAAAATCTATCTGGTTTGGCAGGGGCTGGAGGTAAAGAATCAGGTGCAGAGCAGACATCATTAAATGCATCGTCCACAACAGATAGGACAGGAGGTATAGCTAAGGGCCTATGTTGTGGTAAGTGCAGAAAAGACCTAAGCCTTTTCTTGAATCTGAGAAATCTTGTCCCTGCCATTGGAATTGTTCTCTCATGGCATGTAAGGTTTCCCAAAGGAGAATTCCTCTGGTGGAGAGGCAGCTGGAATGGATTCTTCAGCATCTGAATCTTCATAATTGGAAAAGGGAGCCTCTGGCTGGTCTGTAATGTCCGAGTCATCCGCAGAATCATCAGAGGACACAGGCTCGGGGCTCTGCTCTAGGTCTCTTTTCTGGGGCTGAGAGGCCCTGTCTGGGTGAGATTGGGATCCCTAATTAAGGATATTAAATCTTCTGCCAGAGTAAGCATTTGTGAACTAGAAGTGGGCCTGAGTGAGGGTGGTTTAACAGGCACTGATTTAGCTGATTTGGCTGCTTTAGCCCTGGCAAAGGCCTTAATAGACATGGCTGCAGGAGGCCTAGCAGCACCACGTGCTGGGGTAGAGATATCCAAAGGGATGGTGTCTGATAGATCAGTAGGAACCACAGTTGTAGGCAAAATTTCTGAGGCTGATTCTGGTAAGGTAGCAGGAGCCTCAGTAGTAGTCATGGATTCGGCTGAAGATTGACCAGTTTTCGGTTTCGGCGAAACCGAGACACTCGGCTTGCTTAACAGTGGTTTCGGCGAAACCGCGGACCCGAGTGTCAGTCTTTTCTTTGCGTTTTTAACAATTTGGGTAGTCGGAGGATCCGACGGCATAATGTAAATCTGAGCGAAAACTGTTCAGCAAACTCCGACCGGCGCCTAAGCGTTGTCGGTTGAAGAAACACAGGCCGAACAGGCTGCTACGTCGTGGTCTGGGCCTAAGCAAGGCAAACAGTAAGAGTGGAAATCTTTATGAGGTATTTGTTTCCCACAAGTTAAACAGTTATTGACTTTTTCTGACATCGGCTGGGGCAAGAAAGAGTCCCCAGCGGGTACTTAGCTTTAGAAGTCTTGAGTAGTATTCGGTAGCAGTAATCTCTGGATCTGACCGACCGGCACTTGCGAACAGCTTCTGCTTGAGCGCCACGGCAACAAAGACTGGGGAAAATGGCGTCGGCTGGTGCCTTTATACCCGAAGTCCAGCAGAGATGACGTCGGGTGAAGTGCGACATCAGCGAAGCGGACCGGACTTTGGAATCCGGCCGACCGAAGGGCTGCCTGACGACAGGACAACCCATTTGTTATGACTGCAGATGCATCCATGAAGGACATCTAAAAAATACATTATTAAAAAATCTAATAAAAACTCAACATTTCCTATATGTTGTACACCTCAAATAACCCCAGTATATTATAGTATAAATGAATAAATACATAATAGATGCAGTATAAAATTCACCAATGTATACATATAAGACATAAAAATGCATATGTTTCAACTATTAAGAATTACAAGAACATTTTTTTTAAAAGCATTGTCTGTCTAAAGCTTTTAATCTTAAAAAGCAAGTAATTGCAACAGATTCATTTAAGCCTGGCCATTGAGTTGCATTCGTTCTCAACTGCCATAAGGCCTCACTTCTCTCCAAATATAAAGTCCAAGGTCCACCTCTTGGGTCTAGTTCAATAACTTCAATAACAGTGAATTTAAAGTCATGTCTTGGCCATTCCATACAATGTTTTGCAAGGGCATTGGTTTCTTTTTGCAGTCTGATATCCCTCAAATGCTCATAAATACGGTTTTTAAGTTTCCTTTCTGTCTTTCCAATATAAAAACAAGCACATTTGGAACAGAAAGCACAATAAACCACCTTCTCAGTGTAACAGCTGCACTTTTTTTGTAAAGAGACCTTTATACTATCTATGTTAAATTTTGATGCTTCCTTAATATATTGCAAAAATTGCATGTCCCACACTTCTTCATATGGCCCCCATTCCGAATCTGGTAACTCCTTTCAAAGATGTTCTTTAAGGTTTTTCCTTTTCTATATATCACAACAGGCTTCTCACTTATGCATTGTCTAATGTCATTACTCGAGGTCAAAATTATCCAATTTTTATCCAAAATCCTAAAAGTTTCTTTACTACCAAGATTATAAGAAGTGATAAAAGCTGAATGAAACTTTCCGTTTGCTTGCACTTGTTCAACAGGTGTCATAACATTCACATTAACATTGCTGTCCATATTAACAGAGCCAACATTCAAATTTAAAACCATATGTCTGTTCCCTTCATTGCCAGAGTGCACCATCTCCAAATTCAATATAGCATGATGAAACCCTCTCTCTCTCTTATTAACTACTTCCAACATTAAGTTGTTGATTAAGTCCAATGGATATTCTCTTTTAAGAAACATATCTTTCAACAGTTCACATTCATCCAAGAAAGAGTCGAAAAGTACAGTTTTGTACCTACCATAAATGTAGATGTTCGAAGATCCACATTGCTGCAGTCCTTACACTTGGGTAGTCCGCTGTCCTCGGTCGGCCCGAATATCAAAGTATAAGGCTGACGTCGGTCAAGGCGCATTTGACTGACATCAGGGCGTCAGGGTACAAATGCGCATGACCGACGTCATATCCTCAGTCTTTTCTTGCCCCAGATGTCAGAAGACCCTAAAAAGAAAGGTCAAAAACCAAAAGACAGCAAACAACCAACCAACCACCCTTGCACTAAAAATATGTACAATATATACAATATACACAAAATATACAACCCAACCCACACAACCGCCTCTAACTACAGAGGGGAAGGAGGGAGGGTAAATTGGACTGCAGCAATGTGGATCTTCGAACATCTACATTTATGGTAGGTACAAAACTGTACTATGTTCTTCATCTCACATTGCTGCAGTCCTTACACTTGGGTAGAATCCCAAAGCAGAGGTAAGGGAGGATGGCAAAACTATAAGGAAGCAGGAGCTGCCAAAATGCCCTGCAAAATAGCAGTGGCAAAACCAGCCCTAGATTTAGAATAAAGTGGAAGGTGATAATGCCTAGAGAAAGTATGCACTGAACTCCAAGTAGCTGCCTCCAAAATATCTTTAGTTGCCACCCCTTAAAAAGCTGTCAGTGGCGTAGCCTAGTGGAATGAGGCCTAATCCCAGCTGGAATCTCCTTGCCATGATGGGAATAACAGAAAGCAATGCAAAACCCAATCCACTTAGAAATAGTTTGTTTTGACACAGGCTTGCCCTGAGAACTCAAAGCAAAAGAAACAAATAACTGCTGAGACTGCCTGAACCCTTTAGTTCTGTCCAAATAATATCGCAACTGCCTGTGTACATCTAAAGTGTGCAAAATCTTTTCCCCTTTATTTTGGGGTTTGCATAAAAGTAGGCAAATGAATAGTTTGGTTTAAAGCCACACTAGAAACCACTTTAGGCATAAAGGAAGGATTAGTACGTACTCCTTATGGAAAATTAAGAAAGGCTCAACCGCCATAAGGGCCTGCAATTCAGAAACCCTTCTTGCAGAGGTAATGGCCAACAAAAAGCAGTCTTCCATGATAAATATTTCAACTCGGCAGTAGCTGCAGGCTCAAAGGTTGTAGAGTAAGTTTCTCCAACACAAAATTGAGATCCCAAGCAGGAATAGGAGCTCATTGGGGTCTTATATTCTTTGCCCCTCTAAGAAATTGCTTGAACAAAGGATGAGAAAACAAAGGTGGGTCACAATCATAGTGAGCGAAATTGCTGCAGCATGAACCTTAATAGAAGAGAAGGACAAACCTTTGTCCAGTAACTCAGTAAGATATTGAAGAGCCACACTTAAATTAGGCTCAGAAACATCAAAATCCTTTGCTGCACTCCAAAATAAAAATCTCTTCCATTTATCTGCGTACACTTTCCTTGTACTAGGCCTTCTTGCTTCCAAAATAACATTCAAAACTTGCTGTGGAAGTTGAGACCCACTATGGTTCAAAACAGAATATGCCAGGCTGTTAGGTGAAGAGAGTGAAGCTTGACATTGAGCAAATGACTGTCCTCCTGAGACAACAGGTGTGGAATCGAAGGCAAAGGCAATGGAGGCTCCCGTACCAGGCTTCTCAGTAATGGGTACCAATGCTGTCGAGGCCAATCTGGAGCTATCAAAATCATCCTTGGCTTGTCCTGTCTGGCCTTTAGTAGTACCTTTGGGAGGAGAGGCAGAGGTGGAAAGGCATACACATGAAGATTGCTCCAATTGAAAGAAAGAGCATCCACTTTCCAAGCTGTGGGATGAAACCTTTTGTGCAAAACTTTGGCAGCTGGTGGTTTAGTGGGAAGCGAACAGATCTATGTCTGGAGTTCCCCATGACACTGTCAATTTCTGAAATACATGAGGATCCAATTTCCACTCGTGGGGATCCATAATTAGCCTGCTTAACACATCTGCTAAGGAGTTCTGTGCTCCGGCAGAAACCTTGCCTGAAGATTTAGCTGTAAACTGAGAGCCGTCTCCCACAAAATCATTGCTTGCCTGCATAGAGGATAAGAATGTGTTCCCCCTTGCTTGTTGATGTACCACATGACAGTTGTGTTGTCTGTTAGAATCAACACCTGCCCTGGAAGAAGTAAATCCTTGAAAGCTATTAATGCAAACTGGACTGCTAACATCTCCTTCAGGTTGATATGTAGATGTAGTAGTCTGGCAGGCCACTTGTCTTGTATCCACTTTCCATTCAGATGAGCTCTCCAAGCTTTGTCTGAGGCATCTGTCGTTAGAATCTGACTCGCCTCTGGCCGGGTCACAGAGAGTCCCTTGTTTAGGTGACATTCCTGAGCCCACCACAACAATTCCTTTTGAATGCAAGGTATTATTTGAATGACAGTGTCCAGATCCTGGCAGTGCTGTGTCCATACATTTTTGAGATACCATTGTAACTTCCTCATATGCAGTTTGGCATTGGGAAGCACCAGAATACAAGATGCCATGAACCCCAAGGCTTGAAGGACTGTCCTTGCAGTCAGCCTGGACTGATGAGACAATTGATGAAAGTAAAGGGAAAGATTCTTTTGTTTGTCCAGGGTCAAAAAGGCCATCAGGGATGCTGTATTCAGTCTTACACCCAGAAAGCACATGTCCTGAGAGGGTACTAGACTGGACTTTATTTCGTTCACAGAATACCCCAGGCATCTTAGCACTGCTATCACATAATCCAAATGATGAAGAAGCTCGTCCCTTCCTTGAGCCAGAATCAGGCAGTCGTCCAAATAAGGATAGATCTGTATTCCTTTTAGCCTGAGGAAAGCTATCACTGGAGCCAGAACCTTCGTGAACACTCTGGGCGCAGTAGACAAGCCAAAGGGCAATGCAGAGAACTGATAATGAGAAGTCCCAGCCCAACGCAGATACTTCCTGCAACTCAGTCTGATAGGAACATGAAGGTAAGCCTCCTTGAGATCCAAAGTTACCATCCAATGATCTTTGCCCAGCAGAGGTAAAAGCTGTTGTAACGTCAACATTTTGAACTTGGGAATGTCCAGATAAGTGTTGAGGGTAGATAAATCCAGAATTGGTCTCCACGTGTTCCCTTTCTTTGGTACTAGGAACAGGCGAGAATAAAATCCTAGGCCCACTTCTGGCATAGGGACCGGCTGTATGGCCCCTATTTGAAGTAACAGAGAGATTTGCTTGTGAGCCTCTATTTTTTGCTGAGGAGGAACGTCTGGCATGCCTTTGAAAGGAGGCAAGGTATGGAAATAAAACCTGTAACCGTGGTGTATGATATCCAATACCCATCTGTCTTGGGTAATTAAGCTCCAATTTTCCTTGAAAAGTGCCAAACTTCCTCCCAAAGGTGCTGCCAGACAAGAAGGCTCTGGCAGCTGAAAAGGTAAGTCATTGGGTCTGCTTACGAAAGGACTGACCCCTGCCCTCACCCGAAGACTGTGCAGGTGAACTCCCTGTTCTAGGCCTGAAAGAGCCCTGAGCTCTGCCCCTACCACGTCTAGACCTACCCCTAGACTGGGAATCATAAGAAGGATACGTCCACCCCTTGGTAGGCCAATTTCTACTAAACTTCGGAGGCTGGACCTGCAAAAAATCTTTAACAGTCTGCATAGACTTAGCCTTGTCTTCCATTTTCTTTAAGACTGCCTCAACCGGAGAACCAAACAACACATCAGATTGTAAAGGAGCATCTAAGATCCTTGTCTTAACATGGTCAGATAAATTCTGATCCCTCAGCCAGGCGTGCCTTGAAGAACTGACCCAGTGGCAGCCACCCTAGACGAGGCCTGTACAGCATCAAAACCACATTGCAAAGAATGCTTACCCACCTGTTCAGAAACATGTACTAAATCTTGTAACTCTTTACACTCAATACCTTCCGCCAGAGCATCTACCTTAGACTTCAATTGTGAAAGGAGATAGTTTTGGTATTTCAACATGTGAAACTGGCAATTCAAAGCCCTCATAGCTAGGGTGGAAGAAGTATAAACTTTCTTTCCCCATCTATCCAAAGCCCTGGCCTCTTTATCTGGAGGAACCGGATTTTGACAACAGAAGCCTTAACACCTTTAGGCCCCTGACTAACAGTTTCTGGGTCTGCCCTAGGACTCTTAAAAGATACTTATGAGCTTCAGGCACCCTGTAATACCTATCCGGTTTAACAGGAGCAGGAGGCAAAGAATCAGGATTAAGAGAAGCCTCTGCAAAAACATCTTCCACCACATCCAGAACAGGAGGAATAGCCAAAGGCCTATGCTGGGGTAAAACAAAATTCCCTAAGCCTTTTCCTGGAATCAGAGAAGTCCTGACCTTCCCACTTAAAATGCTCCCTCATGGAATGAAGAGTCTCTGAAAAGAAAAATCCTCAGGAGGAGAAGCAGAAGGAGTAGAATCATCCACATCAGAATCAGAATAAGGAGAATACTCCTGCAAGTCTTCAGCCGAAGACTCTGAAACATCCGAAGCCTGCTCAAAACTCCCTAGTTCAGGTTCCACCCTAGGTCTCTTATCAGGAGGCAAAGAACCTCTAATCAAAGTAATCAAATCTTCTGCCATTTTAAGCATATGCTTCTTGGGCACAGTTCCTGAAGAACTAGGGGTGACACCAACTGAAGCTAAACCTGGCCTGCCTCTGGGGAAGCCTTGGAAACAGAAGGAGAGGGCCTAACCACCCTAGGAAGGGAGGGGAGTATAGTAACCTGAGAAGCCCCGTCAGCTTGACCTGCCTCCTGAGAGGCCACATCCTGCAATAACAAAGTCTCTCCCTGGGACTCTAAAGAAACCTCCGGCGGAACCACCGGCTCCACCGACACCTCTAAAGAACCGGCGTCCGGTACGGACGGTTCTTCTGGCCTAGGCTTAGCTGCTTTGTCCTTGCGCTTCTTCGGAAGCGGCCGGAGCATCCGACGGCATTTTATAATTGCACCACTTCCCGAAGACTAACCTGACACAATCTAACCTTCTCTTTATAGTGCGCTTATTGAATCTAGCACAAGAGCGACACCCAACAACGTCGTGCTCAGGCCCTAAACAAGGAATACACAAAGTATGATAATCTCTATGTGGTATCTGTTTCCCACAAGAAATACAGTTATTCACTTTTTCTGACATCCGGTAAACCACTGAGGCAAGAAAAAACTAAAATATTCCCCAACGGGGTACTTAGCCAACTTTGACTCGGTCTGAAACTCCGAAAAATTTCAGAACGCCGAACGGCACTTGCAACGCTGCTTCTGCATCGGACCACGCGGGAAAAAAGACTGAGGATATGACGTCGGTCATGCGCATTTGTACCCTGACGTCCTGATGTCAGTCAAATGCGCCTTGACCGACGTCAGCCTTATACTTTGATATTCGGGCCGACCGAGGACAGCGGACTACCCAAGTGTAAGGACTGCAGCAATGTGAGATGAAGAACATCTACACACCATCTGAGCAGCTCTAACAAACTGCCCCTTAACAACTGCTCTTTTTTGTTTGAAGGGATGGCTACTGTCAAAATGTAAAAAAAACTGAATGTGTTTCCTTTCTATAAATATATGACTCAAAATTCCTTAAGACTGTATTTTTTGTCAGATTAACATCCAAATAAGAGATTTCACTGGGATCAATATTATGGGTGAACCTTAAAAAGGCTGTTGAATTATTCATGTGAGTTATAAATTCATTAGTCATCTCACTTGGTCCATCCCAAAATATAAAAATATCATCCAAAAATCTCACATACATTTTACAATGTTGACAATAAACTGAATTAATAAACTTTTTCTCCCATTGTAACATCACCAAATTAGAATACAAACCACCACATGCAGAACCCATAGCAACACCAACTGCTTGGATAAAGAATTCACCATTAAAAAATATACAGTTATTTTTCAACACAAGTTCAAATAGTTGTTCGTATACATTAATTTTTGGTTGTGATGCTTCTTTTTCCAATAAATAGTCACATGCCCATTCAATACCAGTGTCATGGGGTATTGAGGTGTACAAATCCTTCACATCAATGGTGATGAATACACCTGTCTCACTGTAATCTAAATTATTAACCCTTTCTAAAAAATCTCATGAATCCTTACAAATAATAGTTTCTTCACTAACAAAACATTTCAAATTAATATCCAAGTATTTTGCTATGGGATAAGTGATAGAACCACACCCATTCACTATACGGCGCATAAGTGGATCAACCATATTCTTGTGTAGTTTTGGCAATCCAAATATACACAGAGTTTTTGGATGATGCACTGTCAGGTAATTGTACTCGTCTATAGAAATTGAGCCTTCAATAAAGAGGTCCATTAATTCATTTTTTACTTTGTTATAAATGCCATTTAACTCATTAATAGAGATTTTCCTATATGCATCACTCAAAAGAATATTACTCATCCTTGTGCTATAATCATCTAGGTCCATAACGACAATTCCACCACCTTTATCTGGTTTTATAATCCGTTTAGACTATCCATCTCACTTTTACTTAAGTTAGGCGAGTGTGCATTTCTGTGCATATTTCTAACATCTATTTCACACATTTTATCAAACATCGCTAACGCAGGGTGCAGGGGTGGGTTGAACGTGCTTGAAATGTGCAAAGGGTTACTTACATATTCAACAGATTTAAATAGGACATTTAAATTCAACTTCCTAACAAAATGTCTGATATCAATTAATGTTTGTGCAATGTCAAACTTTTTGGCTGTGATAAATGATAAACCTCTAGAAAATAAATCACAATCGTTAACATCAAAAATACATGAAGAAAAATTATATACATTAAAATCATTTCTAGAATTCTTTAAAATAATATAGTTATTCAACATATGCTCATTCGAATTCAATTCCATTCCCGATACCCCCCCCCCTCTGATAATACATTTGTCCTCCTCGACCCCTGTTTGTAGAAGTCCCTTGATTCTGCACATTCTGGTTGTTTGTGTCTCTCAGTCTTTCTGATCTCCTCAGTGGGGGAAAGTTGTCTTGATCTAAAAAATGTTCCTCATTATTCCCAGAGGCTCCATCATTATTATTATGGTTCTCCATATTCCAAGCTTGTGACCGAGGGGGGTGGGGATAAGCTGTGTTTGAACAATATTGAGCCCTATCCCTCTCTATTTTCTTCATCTTCCTAGCTTTAATTGAAACTATTTCTTGTTCAATAGATTTAAATATTCTGTTGTAGTCAAAAATATTGTTGTCATGAGCCACATCTTGCACAATCCTGTTGTCCAGTTTAGTCGGTTCTTTTGTTAAATCTTTCAAAATTATTTCATTATGTTTGATAACTAGCTCCATGTCTATCAAACATACTAATCAAATCCTTATGGAAGCATGAACCAGCTATTAGCCCTGTGGGAAAGCACCACATGTGCAAACCCCTAGGCACAAGTTTAAGCTTTAAACATTCTTTAAACTATGCGTTATCAACTTGAATCTTCTTAATTTTAAGTAAAATGCGGTCTAATTTGTACAAACTGTTGTTGTAAGAATCAGTACTTACAGGTGAAGGTGTAGAAAAAGCCATCTCCTCTCCTAACCAGTCGGTCATTCTAATGGGATTAAAGTTAACTTGAACATCTTCACGAGCATTTCTTCTTAAATTTGTGCTCTGTGATGAACGCTGCTCTCCATCCATTAAACTCGTACCGGCAATTCTTCTTGAATACTCCTCATTACTGGTGCTGTTGCCGTTGTTGTTATTTAAACTTCTGTCTCCACCAGGTCTCACCACGACTTCTACTAGAGCCAGCAACTTCCTGGTTTGGTCCTCCCTTCGGAGCTGACATCATATGGGCATGCTCTATTTTGTCTAACCTTTGAGTGATCCGTTCCAAATGCTGCAAGACATCCCCAATCAAACTGTTCCTTTGTGGTGTATATAATGATTGTGAAGCCTCCATCTCCTGTGCCTCCGTTGCCATAAAAACAAATAACATTTGATACTGTCATATAGACCCATTTGAAAATAAATCAAATCCTCAGTGCGTGTGTGTGTCAACTACTTGGGCAGGGACACGAAGCACTGGTTGGGCAGAGAGGGTGCTGGAGGTTTTGGCTTGACCACTCGGCTGAGATCTTAACCCTATAGCTGTGCCAGTATGGAGTCTTACTGGGAACCTGGAGAGAGAAGGAGAAACCAGCCTCAGACTGACTGTGATCTCTATGTGCTCTTAAGGGAAATTGTACTTTACTGTGTGTGTACCTACCATCCTCCCAATGTGCACGTTCCTCACTGGTGTAGTGGTGAGGAGTGAGGCTCCTTGATTACTGGGCCAGTGCACGGGCATCACAACCTGTTTTAGCAACATATTCAAGAATGCTTAAAAATTCTTTTTATTAGAACTGTTACTATTATTGGAACTACTTGGGTGTCTTTAACTTCAGATTACCATAGTTACATCTTGCATATCCTGAAATGTTATGACTTTATGTCTCTCAGCATGCAGGAAGCTATAATTGCTAGGTGTAGCTATTTCTATAATTAATAGTAATTTTGTCCTGTTTTGCTGTACTACAATATCTGTTTTTCTAGTTTCTCCTTTCTTTGCCTTGGTACTGGCAGATTCCATGTAATCAGTATCGCTTCATTTTCACTAATTCCTTGTGGTTCATGTTTCTGATGTTTTTTAGGCTACCTGTATATTACATTATTTGCACAATCACCACTGAAACACTCTTGACACATTACTGTGCTGTTCAGTATCCAGACCCTCAGTCATGAGTATTACTGCATCCAGCACCGAGATGTGCAGCAGTTTTAGTTCTGTACTACAGAACCTGTACTTGCCTGTAACTCCCATTTTCTACAGACTTTGTAAACCGATGTGTATGTAGTCCGCTGTCTTGAGCTGCTATTATTAATCTGTCATCTTTGGTTTAAAATCGCATCTCCCTCTTCATTCATGCATCAAATCTCGACGAACATGTGGTTGTTACAGGAGTTATCTTGACTTTCCAGTATAATTGCAGACTTTCCACTTTTATTTCCCTTTTCTCTGTCCATTTTCCCCACATTCTTTCTTCTGTTTTTGGCACTACAGTTTTAAATCATTCACAAAAAGTGGATGCGATATCACTGGGAAGGCTGGTTTCAAGATGTAATCATAGCCTGGTCTGTTAATTAAACAGTTTAATGGATTAAGGCAAGACAAAATGGCATGGTGACAATGAATCACAACAAATATCCCCCTTTAGATATTTATACCTGAGATAGTAATGTGCCCCTTATCATGACTCAGTTGTATCATACTGACTGTTATGTAATATATCAATGAGTGCATTTTATACATCTGTATGCATTCTATAATCTATGAATGTGGAATGTTGTCAAATACACTTTTGTAATCTATCCATATCATACTTAGTTTATGCCTTTTTTACAGCTCTATGTTACAGCTTTGCTTAATAACAAATGATACTTTGTTCCATATGATTTTCTATTATTACCTTTCTGTTCTTTTGCCATAACTGATTTTTTTTCTAAGTGACTATAATTTTTATCTGCATCAAATCCAGTATATAATTTATGTGTTGTCAGAAGGCAGGTTTTATCTATATGAATACTTGCATTTTTGTTCTTTAGGAGTAGTTTATGTTTTTCCTGTTGTTAACCAGGTTGGTGATCATTAGGAATATGCATATAAATACATTTTTATTCAGGGCTAAATTAATCATTGTGCATAGTTGCTAGTACCTTTAGCCAGATATAAGGTACTGCTTTTAGACCAGAAGTTTTCCGGTTAGGAGCTTTTCTTAATTATATCTCAGTTTCTCCGGCCGATACATTACTCCATTTCATAACTCCTATAGTAATACTTCTTACTGCTGCTTCCATGGATTGAAGAGTTAAAAGAAGCAGTAAGAAGCAGTAAGCAGTAATACTTCTTACTGCTTCTTTTAACTCTTCAGTCCATGGAAACATCTTTGTTATGTTCAACATGATCTTCATAAATACCTCAAAATATACTGGTTCATTATGTTTAAAATTGTGTTATTACTGTTTTGTTTTCCCCAACTCTCTATAAAATATATTGGATTATCTCTGAATTACTTGTTTTGCACTTTTCCTTTACATTTTTCTGCCTGTTCTAATATTTTTAGTTTACTATAAATAAATCCTGATTTGTTTTGATACTACATGTTGCTTTTATTACATCTGTCTTAGTTTTTAATGATCTATTCCCTTCTCTTCATTCTTCTAGTAATTTACCTCTTGACTTAGTAGCTTTGTTTTTACCTGTTTGAAGCTTCCATTGAGGCATTCTGCTTATTTCCTTCCTTTCATTTGTTAGTCTGCAGTTTTGTGGTAACACTTTATCTGTTATCTGTACTGCATCACGTCTTAACAGTCCCAGTTACTTTGTTCATTTGTTTATGTGGCAGGAACGTGATACAGCATGCAGTTGATATTGCAAACAGCATTGCACTGTGGTATTCAGCCAACAGCATCTAAAACCCCCCTAGTCAGCCAGTAAGTTACAAGGATCCCTTTAATCAACCTGAACTGCAGTTTCCTTCAGCAAGCTAAAACTGAATAACTCCAAAACAAAGTCCATGCTATTGAGTAGAATGAAGTATATCCACAAAAAGTCTGCTCCACTACAGGTAAACTCCAGAAATGGAAATGGACCTTCAGGTGTCTGGCATATCAGTCTGACAGTACTAATCTGTACAGAGCAAGTGTCAGCAACTGATAAGAAATTCCATACTAAACTAGGATTCCTTGACCCTCTTCTCAAAGACAGCTGCAGCCAAGGCTTCTTTGATTCTTCTTCTGACAGCAGTCCATTACTTGCCAGTCTGCTCAGAAAATGCTCTCACCAGTCTGCAGCTGAAATATACTTAGGGTGCCATGAGAAATGCATCACAGCACTATACTTAGGCAGCTAGACTGGACGTCACTTCAGCAGAGACTGTAATATCACCAACTTTCTTTGGCTTCCTTTCTGCTGCAAACAAATTTGGCACCTATCCTCTCAAAAATTTTTGTCAAAGTATTCACCTGCAAAAAGCCTGCTATCCTCTTTAGCTTGACTTCATACTACACTTTCTATACCTGGAGTCCTAAGCATAGTGTTTATAACTAGAATTCTGGCCTATGGAATTGAGTACCATTACAAATACAGATTGTGACTACCAAGTTGTTCCTCCTGTCCCATCTCTACATGCTGAATCTATTCATCACCATATGCTAGTTTCTGTCTGTTACTGCCCTTGCTTCTGTTATACCTACAGCATCAAGAGCTCCTTGTACCATTACAGCATGCACTACATTTTCACCTTGGCTTTTTATACTGCAAGTATTAACCCCCTCCCCCCTGTTTTCCAGAACAGATGCCTTTATAAACTAGACCCTAACATTTACTGGTAATGAATCTCTGTATAGACTTAGTGCATATATTTAATAAGTATGTACTCATAAACAAGTCTGACTTTAAGAGGAATGTTATAAGAGGGAATGGGTGACTACTGTCTTTTGATGGCATTCACTTAAGAGAATTGCTTGACCAAGTAAATCAGGAGCCACTAACTATAGCACAAGGGTAATTAGCATTAACCTCTCCCCTGGACTGTGGCATGAACACGTGACTTCCCCAGTGAAACTGCTTTCCATGTTAATGCACCCATGAGGAGAAAACATAAGTGGGAGACAGATCTCTGAAGCAGAAAGGCTTCTGAGATAAGGTTTTTGCACCGTGGTAGGCCTTTCTGAATTCCTCCCATGGAATAAAATTACATGAAAAACATGTACCTTAACTCATCCCTTTCCATAATTAAGTGAAACAATAAGACTAGTTTAAACTGAAACCTAACAAATGCCACATCACAGTGTTTTTGCCTGTACCCTTTTACTAAACAAAGAGTGGAAGAAAAAGAGTTATATTATTGAAGCGAACAAGCAACAAAAACACCAAACATTGGTTGATATAACTAAGACAAAAAAACCCCACATTTAATATTCAATGAATGGATCATTACCAATAGTGCTTTCACAGAATTTGTCCTCTGCCACTTCACGGGCAATGTTTGCACCCATCATCACACTAACTTCAATATTCAGTGTTGTTCGAATAATGTCCGATATAAGCTTCAATCCTTCAGGACCATAATCGATACCCTGTGCAAAATCAAATTTCAGACTATTTAATTACACTTACAATGTACAGGCAAAGTACAAAGCTAGTCTGCAAGGAAACAAACACTAACATAAAATGATTCTTAATATTTATTTACCAAATTTTACCATGGTACCAGTTCATATCTTTTACATAGTAAGGTCGGAACAGTCTGCTTCCATTGTGTTTAAAGATGCAAGGGTTATGTTAAAGGTAACACTTGCTACAAAGCACAAGCTTAATGCAGTTACTAATATGTATAGAAGTAAGACACTTTATCAACTTGTCCAAACTGTGCAATACTCATGCCGTTTTAAATGTATAACATTTAATTTTAGAAAGAAATAACGGCAGCTTATCTCATGTTAGGCCTAAACTGAAAATATTGAAAGTGCTTTTGGTTGTCTTGGCATGGTTAAGCCTCTCAAAGAATAAAAATCTGTTATCCATTTGGCTATTTTTAGTTTTTGAAACTGGTTTTCCAAATTTGTTCTTGACAAATGAAACGAACAACTGGTCAGTTTTCCTAATTTCTTTCGTATCATGAAGATAGAAATGAAGTTGCCTGTGTACATCTAAGAAATGAAGCATGTATTCACCTTTACTGTCAAAATTAAGAAAGAAAACTGGCAAGTTCATGACTTGATTGATGTTTGTTTCCAAAGCAACTTTGGGTAAAAACGAAGTATTAGTATGTACAGTAACCCTGTCTTTATGGAAAATCAAGTAAGGTTGTTTTGAAGAGAATGCTTGGAGTCCAGAGACTCACCTTGCAGGAGTTATAGCTACAAGAAAGACTGTTTTCCAAGAAAGAAGTTTGAGATTTGCTTTAGCAGAAGGCTCAAAGGGGATCCTTTACTGGAGGTCAAAGTAAATAGGTACCTTTAAGAAATGCCTTACATAACTTGGATGAAGCTAAGAGGAAAGCATTATCTCCAATGTGGAAGTTAGAGATGGCTGCCAAGCTGAACTCTGACCTTGAAAAATAGATGCAAGAAATTCTAAAACAGCAGGGATTGGAGTGGTGAAAGGACTCAATTCTCTCTGCTGAACCCAAAAGGAAAATATTTTCCCTTTACTTTTATAAATCTTTCTTGTCGAATGCTTTATGAGATGAAAATAAAACTTGGTGAACAGGACAGGAAAGTCTGGAATGTCTAGCCATCATTGGAACTGGAGAAACCAAGCAGTCAACCTGAGGCCTGCAATGGACGAGTCATTCCTTATGGATGCGAAAGGAGATCTGGGGTGGGGTCAAGTATCCAAGGAGGATTTAGTAGAGGAGACCATAGGAAGGGATACCACACTTGCCGAGGCCAAAAGGGGACAATGGTGATTACCTTGTTCTTCAACCGGAGTGCTTTATGAAGGAATTTGGGGATTAGAGGCAGGGGAGGATAAGCATAAAGAAGACCAGAGGGCCAAATGTGGACTAGAGCATCTCTCAGTGACTGTGCCCGGGGTGGGGGGATTACGGTAAAGAACCTGCTGCACTTGATGTTGACGGAAGAGGCGAACAGATCACAGCAAAGTTGACCCCATTCATGGAAAATCATGTTTGCCACTGACTGACTGCGAGACCACTCAGGAGGTATCAGGATAGTTCTGCTGAGTCTGTCTGCTAGAACACTGGATTTCCCCAGTATAGCATCACTACAAGAAAGCAGTTGGGAGGAGATTGTCCACTGCCAAACTTTCACTGCTCCTCGACAAATGGGGACAGTCTAGTTCCCCCTTGTCTGTTGATGTATCAAACTACTGACATATTGTCTGTTTAGATAGCAATTGTCCCTACAGGAAGAGAGTTCTGAAAGGCCTGCAATGCTAAAAAGACCACTCTCATCTCCAAGACATGTATATGCAATTTGCTCTCTTCTGGGGACCACGTGCCTTGAACAGTCCATCCCAAAATATTCTCCCTTCACCCTAACTGGGAGGCATCCATGGTCAACGTGGCATTTGGTGGAGGAAGGAAAGGGTTGTCCTTGACAAATCTCATCGGACTGACTTCACCAAAGTAGGAAGTCCTTGCAAGTCCAAAATAGTTTTGTAGAATGTTGCAAGGGCTGTCAGAGAAAGGACCATTGTACTGCCAGAGTGGACTGGAGGATTCACTTATGAAGACGAGCGGTAGGAATTAAGGTAATTGCAGCTGCCATTGACCCTAGTGCTTTGAGAATTAGTTTTGCTGGGGTGGAGGTGTGAGGAAGAACCTGTCTGACATGCAGTCTCAAGGCAAGAATTCTGTTTTGTAGTAAGAACGCAATAAGAGTGGAACTGGTTGAACTTTGAAAGACTGATGGTGCTTCCTAGAGATTGGGACAAAAGTAATCCCTGGCTTTTTCAATGTGATGCCTGTTGATGAGGTGAGGAGCTGTTCATCTAAATAAGGAAACACCCTGAATCCATGCAGTCTTAGACAGGCTGCTTCCACTGACATGCATCTGTGGGCTGTGGTGAGATCAAAGGGCAGGGCTCTGAACTGATAATGGCTTGATTCCAGCCGGACGCACAGGTATCTTCGAGAGCATCTGTTCATTCTGATGTGATGGTGTGCATCTTGAAGATCTATGGAGCACATCCAGTCATTCTTGAGTAACAAAGGCAGAATGGACTGAACCATGACCATCTGGAACCTGGATTTTTTTACAAACTGGTTCAGATAACTGAGATCCAGTATAGGTCTCAAGTCCTCTATTTTCTTTGGCACAAAAAAGAGCCTTGAGTAAAACCTGGATCCTCTTTTGGTCTGGTGGGACCTTCTTGGATGATTCATTTGTCTAGCAACTTTTGAATTTCCAGAGGTGCTGACTTCCACTGACTGGGTGGAACAATGGGGAAATGTTTTCTTTTCATTGCGGGAACTTGCAAAAAGGTAATGAAATATCCTCTGGATATGATTCTTTGCACCCATGTGTCTTTTGTGATTGCTGCTCAGGCTTTTCAGTGCAAAGGCAAGCACCCCTCAACTGTCTCCCGAGAAGAACAGTCTGGCATCCATTCAAGAGCACTGAAAGGGTCTGTCCGAGAAGGAATCTTGGAACCCTTGACTTTGTGGAGTTCCTCTGCCAGGTGGGTGGTGTCGTCCATTGTTATTATTTCCCCCTCTGTCTCTGGGAGAAATATCTCTGCATGATTCTTGAAAAAGTTCTTAAGATTTCTGGAACCCCACCTTCTTACCACTGTGTTGATTCTTAGCAAAAGGTCTCTGCAGGGTACAAAAATGGATTACCATGGCAGACAAGGTCTTTCTATCTTGCTCACTGTGGGAAACTGTCTCTAATGGTGGACCCAAACAGAGAAGATCCATCAAAGGGCTTTGCAAAGTCACACAATCGCATCCAGGCATGTCTCCTAATGGCTATGCCGGAACCTGTGGCCTGCGAGGAACCTTCAGCTGCATGAGAAATTAACCTCATGGACGCATTTGATACAGACTGTAGGGTGCCCAATGATGAGAAAAGAATAGTTGTGTAAAATCTTACCATAACCATAGATGTCCTTCTCTTCCATGTTGCAGTATTTTTGGTGTGGGATTTCCCGCCTCAGGTGACTCGTACGTCGGCTCCTATACAAAAGCTTCAGCTTGGCTGCTGTAGTTGTGTGGGACATCACATGCAGGGCTATAAACCAGGGGCCTTAAATGTGACATCTGCATGCACAGAGGACAGAACTTAAAAGCCCAGTAGGATAGTTCAAAATAGAGTAGCAAGTGATGTCAACCATAGGATCAAGTGCCATTTGGTGGCTGAATTGGCCATAGCATAGGGCTATAACCACCAGGTGACCTAAAACAGGTCAATAGTGAGAGAGAGAGAAGTATAGAAAAGGGGGTTAGGTGGGTGGGGGAATACTGCAACATGGAAGAGAAGGACATCTATGGTTATGGTAAGATTTTACACAACTATTCTATGTCCTTCTATTCCTATGTTGCAGTATTCTTGGTGTGGGAGAGTACCACAGCTTAGATGGAAGGAAGGGAGGAGGTAGAAGTAACTGATTCCACAAAGCCCTGCAGAATTGCTCTGGCAAATCCTGCTAGTGCTCTGGAGACACTGTCTAGCTTGTAGTGTTTGGTGAAAGTGTGAATGGTGGACCAGGCAGCTGCTTCCAGGATGGATGCAGTGTCCAAGCCCTTTAGGAAGGCTTTGGAGACTGCCACTGCCCTTGCAGAGTGAGCCTTTACTCCCTGTGGAAGTTTTTTGCCATGGTGTGAGTAACATAGGCAAATAGTTGTCCTTATCCAATATGAGATAGTTTGTTTGGAGACTGCCTTGCCCAGGGCCCTGGGGTGGAAGGAAACAAAAAGCTGATTGGATTTTCTTATGGAACTGGTTTTGCCTAGGTAAAACCTTAGCTGTCTGTGTACATCCACGGAGTGGAGTATCCTCTCAATTTCATTGGTGGGAGTGGGGAAAAAGGTAGGTAAATGAATAGATTGGTTTACGGACAGATCGTTGACCACCTTAGGCATACAGGAAGGGTTGGTCCGTAATGTTACCCTATCCTTGTGGAAGGTAGTGTATGGAGGGCAGGCCATTATGGCCTGCAACTCTGACACCCTTCTGGATGAAGTTATAGCCACTAGCAGTACTGTCTTCCATGTGCACATTTGCAGAGTAGCAGTACTAGACGGTACAAATGGGGACTGGGTGAGTTTTTTCCAGAATGAAGTTCAGGTCCCAGGGTGGAGGGATGAGTTTTCTTGGTGGTCTAATGTGCAAGACCCCTTTTAAGAATAGTTTGACATCGAAACTGGCTAGTAGGGGAGGGTCTAGTGTCAGGCAGGCTGAAATAGCTGAAAGGTAGACTTTCACTGAAGAGTATGAAAGTCCCGTCTTAAACAGCTGACACACATAGGCAAGAACTAAGGGTGGACCTGTGAGGCATGGATCCCTGCCCTTGCTCAGGCACTATTTGGAAAATCTTTCCCATTTAGCTAATTAAGATTTCCTTGTAGTAGGTTTTCTGGCCTCCCTCAGGACTGAAAGCACGTCCACTGAGTAGTAGTGCCTGAATGGAATTAAAAGTTTAACACCCACAATGTCAAGGCCAACATCTGCAAGTGTGGGTGAATGAGGGTTTCTTTTTGTTGTGTTAGAAGGTCCACCTTGTGGAGTAACTTGTGGTGATTGCCCTTGGCTAGAGAGAGAAGTAGGGGGAACCAGTGCTGCCTTGGCCAATAGGGAGTCACCAGCAAGATTTTTGGTTTGTCTCTCCTGATTTTCAGGAGCACTTTTTGAATAAGTGGGAAGGGTGGAAAGGAATATAGAAACCACCCCTGCCATGAAATGATGAATGCATTTATCCTCCATGCTAGTGGAGAGTGGTTCTTGGTGCAGGTCTGCAGTTGTCTGTTCTGGGGGAAGCAAACATATCTACTTGAGGTGTGCCTACCGATGGACAATGTCTAGAAAGATACTTCTGTCCAGCATCCATTCGTGATTCAGAGAGGATGTCCTGCTGAGAAGATCTGCTTGTTTGTTGTCCTGCGAGGGGATGTAGGATGCCTGCAGGGACAAGTTGTGCTGAGAGGCTAAGTCCCAGATTAGTAAGGTTATTCTGCAGAGGAGGGAGGCTTTTGTCCCTCCTTGCTTGTTGAGGTACCACATAACTGTGGTGTTGTCTGTTATTACTTGGAGAACACCTGGATGTAACAGGGGGAAGGAAGGCTTTCAGTGCCAGAAGGACTGCTGTCATTTCCCTCACGTTGACATGTTTGTTCTTTATGGATGGGTGCCACTTTTCTTGTACCCTGTAGCGTGACATTGTAGCTCCCCATCCTAGGTCTGATGCATCTGTATGCATGCACCAGTTTGGGGTGGGTAACTGTAGTGGAAGGCCCGGGTTCAGCTGAATTTACTGAATCCACCTTGTTAGTTCTGATTTTTGGCAGGGGAAGAGGGTTATTTCTTGCTCTAAAGGATGTTGGTGTTGTGACCATACATTTTTTTTAGATACCATTGCAGCTTTTGCATGTGTATTCTGGCTAGTGGTAGCAAGGGAATGGTGGCTGCTATTAGACCAAAGATTCTTAGGAATTGCCTTGCAGTTACCCGTTGGGTCTGCAAAAGGATTTTGAAGTGTGTGGACAAGGAACTGACTTTGTCCTGGGGAAAAAAAAAAGCTTTCATTATGTCTGCCCTGAACCTGCAGCCCAGAAATGTTTTGTCTTGTTCTGGGGTCAAAAATGATTTGGGGATGTTGAGGGTGAACCCCAATCTTAGAAGCAGGGAAATGGTGAACTGTAAATGGTTTTGCAGAGTCTTCTTGCATTCTGCTAGAATAAGGATGTCGTCCATGTAAGGGTAAATTTGAATCTCTTATGTTCTGCAAAAGACTATGGCAGGTGCCAGGCATTCTGGGAGCAGTGGACAAATCAAAGGGTAATGCTGTAAATTGAAAGTGAGAGGAGGATCCAGAAAAACATAAGAATTTTCTGTGAGAAGTTGTATGGGGATGTGCAGATAGGATTCTTTTAGGTTGAGTGTTGCCATGAAAGCCTGCGCTGGTAAAAGGGAGCAGTTTGTAGAGACAACATTCTGAAGGTGGGAACCTTTAAGAATAGGTTTAGAAAGGACAGGTCTAGGACAGGCCTCAATGGTCCATCGTTTTTGGGGACAAGAAACAGTCCTGAGTAGAAGCCTTTTCCTTCCTGCCCTGTGGGGACAGGCTCTATAGTTCCCAGGTTCAGAAGGTCTTGTAGAACCTGAGGGAAGAGGTGTCTTTGGTTTCTTGGTGGGAAGGGTATGCCCCTTACAGGGGGCCTTTCTCTCCAAGAAAGGAAGTATCCTTTTTGAACTATAGCCAGAACCCATTTATCTGTAGGGATGGTTTTGCAAAAGGGGAGGCAGTGGGAGAGGCAGGTAGACAGGGGAATGTGGGCAAGGCAATCACGCATTGTTGGGTCCTCCTCTGTCTTGAAAGCGCTTTCTAGTGGGAGGCTGTGAGACAGCCAGCCTGGAAGAAATTTGCCTTCTGGCCCGTCTTCTGTGCCTGAAAGAGGAAGGTCCAACAGAGGAGGGGTTTCTTATGACAAAGGTAGTTTTTGCAGGGTAATTTCTGTAATATTTAGGAATAGGAGACACCAGAAGGTGCTTGATGTCTTGCAATTCCTTACTCTTTTCTTGTAGGTTTTTAAAAAGATCTGCTGACTGTTTACCAAACAAAAGGTTTGGGTCTAGAAGCGCATCTAAGATTTTACACTTGAAGTCCTCTGGTAAGTGTTGTAGGCGTAGCCAGGAATATATCCGATGTACAGAGGCAGAGGCTGAAGCCCATGCAGAGGCCTCTGCAGCATCATAACTACATTGAATGGAATGTCTGGTTACCTGAGCAGCCAGAGACAGTTCAGATGTTATTTAAGATTTAGTGGGGCAGTCTGGAGTAGCTGTCAGTAGAGTAGAGGCTTCAGAGACAGGCCCAGAGCATATTTGGTCATATCGGTTTGATAGTTGATGGCTCTGAAGGCCAGCGTGGAAGAGGTGTAAATCTTCTTTCCAATTCTGTCCATAGTTTTACTGTCCTTGTTAGTAGGTAGGAGAGAGGCAGACAGAATCAGTCTGGATTACTTGTCTGGTGATACTGCAATCACAGCAGGATCTGCCAAGGGTGGTTTGACTAAGAATTTCTGGTCATCAGGCATTTTGTAGAAGTGGTCCAGCCTCTTAGGGGCAGGAGGTTGTGAGTCTGGGGTCTAAGATGCTGAGGAAAAGGCATCTAGGTAAGCAGGGATGACAGGAGGTATGGCAGAAGGGGAGGGAGATTCCGCTTGCAGTAACTCAAAATAACTTTTTTGAATTTCAGACATTTGTGAGGTGTCTCATTTGAAGTATTCCTTCATTTTTGTAATGGTCTCTCCAAAGGTGATATCCTCTCGTGGGGAGTCCCATTCAATGGATTCTTCATTTGGGGAGCAGTATTCCTGAGGAGAGGCTATTTGAGAGACATATGAGATGGATTCATCTGAAGATGAATAATAAGTTTCTTGCTCTTCTTCCCTGTCTTGAGTAGTGGGAAGAGGAAGAGAAGTGGTAGAGGGAGGCTTAGGGCTGAGGAGAGGAAGGGTAGATGGAGAAGAGGCTGTGGGCCTAAGGGCCATGAAGGCCTGCATCAAAGAGGAAGTAAAGGACTGCCAATCAGGTAAGCCTTCAGAGGTTGTAGCCAGATGTTTGGTTTTCTGTTTCCTTTTTAATGGAATAGCCTTAGGCGAAGGCCTGGAATCCGGTGCATGGCAAAGGGCTGTAGTGTCAAGAGGAGGGATCCCGGTCGGAAGGCCAGCTGTGTCTGGTTCCCCCTTGACATTGGTTGTAGCCGATGTCTGAGTAAGCTCCGTAGACATGCCAGTCATCAGCTGAGAAGCGGCTTTCTCGAAGGTCACCATCAAAGTAGATGGCTCTAACAGACGTCCCTCAACTCCTAAATCAGTAGCTGGCAGGGCATCCGAAAACGGAGAGGCAGTGAAAGTGAGCCTAGGAATCTTGGCCTTCTTCTGCAGAGGTTCAGTCGGAACTTCCGATTTGGGATCCATCCTTAGTGCAAGTTTTTTAAGTCTCTGGTTTTCTAGGTATAAATTGAGGGCAGCCAGATGGCTACGTAGGGTCATGGGTACGAAGGATTGGCAAATTGAGCAAGTGGTATGGTCGTGCTCTAGGCTTAGACAAAAAAACGCAGCTGTCATGCGCATCTTTATGTGGTATCTGGCATCTGCATTGGCATTTACCCTTTTTTAGCTGACATCGGCTAAAGGTTAATACAGCAAACAAAGCTTTAGCTAGAAGTTATATAAGAAAAACCCCAATGGGGTACTTAGCTTTTAGACATCTTGTAGTGAAGCACACGATGTGGCGATAGTCTGCGGCTGAAAAGTTCAGAGGTTTGTGCGTGCATAAATCACATTTAAGGCCCCTGGTTTATGACACCGCGTGTGACGTCCCATGCAACTACAGCAGCCAAGCTAAAGCTTTTGCATAGCAGCCAACGTACGGATCGCCTGAGTTGGGAAATCCCACACCAAGAATACTGCAACATAGGAATAGAAGGACATTAAGTTTCTTTTCGTCCACCGACATGGACCCAGAAGTAAAGTTAAAAGAGTTCCTTAATTAAGTCCCTCTGTAATTTAGTAAAATGTGCCAGGCAGTTTAATGACTGTAAGGCAAAAGTTGCTGAGGCACAAACTCACTTCCTGTACCTGCCAACACCCTAGTTTCTCTATTAGGGGAATGAACAGAGGAGCTGTGTTCAGCCAGCTCCTTTTTTTTTGTGGCTGCTGCAACAACCATGGCATCTACGGGGATTCCCTTACTCTAATACTGTCTGTCTTTATGTGCTCCAAGAATCTTATTGGGACACCTGGGAATCAGTTTATGGTGTCCAGCTCCTTCCATGCCCAGTGGGAGACAAGATCTGTAAGCTCAATCACCAGGGGGGTAACCCAAGATGTAGACAGGCCAGACCCGAAGGCTTCTAGGAACACTGACTCCTCCTAGGAAGGGGTTTTGGAAGACCAACCACCTTTTTGGCTTAAGATTTCTAGAATGTCTCCAAAGGAGATGTCTTCTGGTGGAGATCTGGGAGACTCTTCCCCTTCATCGAAATCGGTGTCTTCTGTCAAAGATTCCTGATGGGAATCTAAGTGCCTCCTTTTGCACAACCTCTTTCTGGGGACCTCTTCAGTGGGGTGTTCTGGAGAGGTATTGGAAGAGGTAGGGAGTTCCCTAACTGGAAATGCCTGGAAACCCTTACTGTCCCTGTGGCATAGAATGAAGAGACTCAGATACAGGAGCCAAAGAGGTAACAGGAATAGAAGAGGTAAGAGTTGATATCACTCTCAGACGAGAGAATAACCCTCTCCACCACCTCGAAGGCAGAGCGGCCATGAGAGGCAGAGGCCAATCTGACTGGAGCTGAAACTCTTGGATCAGACAAACCAGGGCCCTCCCAGACTCTTCACTCCGAAGGAGAAGTCAAAGCCGAGCTGTCCAGCGTCAAGGCTTCAAAAGCTTTGGAGTTGAAGTCATTCCCTTGGATCCCACGCTGATGCTTCGGCTCCGAGACACATCCTGCTCCATTGCAGTCAGAGCCGAATGGATCAGGGAAACCATCGGAGTCAATGATAAAAGCATATTCGGATCAGACGGTTGGAGTCTTGGAGATCTCGGATCTGAGGCCTCAGAAAGAAATGGTCGGATCAGAGAAGGAGTAATGACTGTATGTGAGGGAGATTTAAGGCTCATGGATACGCTGGGAGACGAGCCAGTAAGACCTCCATCTGGATTTGTGTTCTGAGAAATTTTTTCATCATCCTATCCACCTCTGCAATGGAAAGACTTCGGGAGAATCTGATCAAAGAGGAAGTGGAAGAAAGTCAAGAAGACTTTCTTGAAGTCGGGTCTATATCATAAGCACGAAACGGTTGAAAAGTGAACATGTAATGAGCGACACATTCATCGAAATGCATTTAAGTGTGAATTTTTTTCGCTAGGAAAAAAATTTGAGGAAGTGGTCATTCGCTGTTTACAGTGCTTGTGTTTCATATGTCGCCGTATATGTAGTCACACATATGAGCTTTCGTGCTTATGACAGACCCCTTGGAGTCTCATGTATGAAAGGAGATCTCAGTCTAGTAAACAATGGTTCTGGACAGAAGTAGAGACTTCAGAGATGAGGAGATTTTGAAATAGAAGGCTTTGGATCTGAGGGTTTTGGATCAGAGAGTGTTTGGAAACTTTAGCTGGAGGCTCTGATGTCAGAGTGGATTTGGGAGACCTGATAGGACAGTGCTTTCTATGCTCCCTGGGCTCCAAGGAGTTTGACTTCTGAGTGGAGGTTTGAGCCCTTGAAGAAGAAGAAACAACAACAGAGGGTGCAAAGTAGGGAGAAGGCCCTTTAGCACTAGTTTGTTTCGTGAATCACTAATAGCTCTGGTGTTGAAGCCAGCACAAACAGTAAGAGTCTCAAGGTGATAAGGGCTTAAACAATAGATGCAGTCCCTGTGGGCATCAGAGTTAGGTATCTTGTGCCCACAAGAAGTGCACTTTTTAAATCCAGTAGGCTTTTTGGCCATAGCTGAGAACTAAGCCTAATGGTACAGTCCACAGAGGAAATTTAAAAAAATTTGTTTTTTTTTTTGCAAATAACTGCTTGACAGTAAAGTTATACCAGTAATAGTAATAACAATAATAATACCTTACCAAGAAGGTAAAGGAAGAAACGGAAATTACCAGCGAAGGTAATAAAGAATACCAAAGGATGGTAAAGAAAGATAAATGGCCTTGTGGGTAGAGACAGGATACTATAAAAAGAGATAAACAAGAAAGAAAGCTAAACTCTAAAGTTTTTGCTCACTATACTAAAAAAAAAAAAAAAAAAAGATTTTGAGATCGAGAGAATCCAATTCTGACTGAATCGTTAGAAAGTACAGTTGTGTACACTTACCATAAATGTAGATGTTCGAGTGTATTCACTGTTGCAGTCATTACACTTGGGTTATCCTGCTGGCAGGCTACTCTCAGTCGGCCTGAATTCCAAAGTCTAGGTCCGGCGTTGGTTGCTGTCGCCTCTTCCCTGACGTCAGTGTGCCAGGGGATAAAGATGCAGCCGACGCCATTTTCTTCAGTTTTTCTTACCCCAGATGTCAGGTGCCCCCAAAAGGGTAGGCTAAAAATATGCCAATAAAACATGCATGCACCAAAATATATTATACCTTCATCTACAAGCAAATACACCACATAGGTTGTATAGATTAGAGAAGTGTAGATAAGTTGTATCAAAGATATGGGGGATGGTGGGTGGGTAACCTGGACTGCAACAGTGAATACACTCGAACATCTACATTTATGGTAAGTGTACACAACTGTACTATGTTCTTTGTGTTTCACTGTTGCAGTCATTACACTTGGGTTGAATCCCAAAGCTATGGTTGGGAGGCTGGAGCTAAATAGCATTAGGAGCGGCTATGAGGCCCTGCAGAACTGCAGTGGCAAAGCCTGCCCTGGATTTAGAGTAGAGTGGTAAATGATAGTGCTTTGTAAAGGTGTGCACTGAACTCCAGGTAGTAGCCTCCAAAATGTCTTTGGTTGGTACTCCCCTGAGGAAGTCTGCTGAAGTGGCTGCTGCTCTGGTTGAATGTGGCCTAATGCCCTTAGGCACTGGTTTGCCATGTTGTGAATAGCAGAAATGAATGCAGTGGCCTATCCTCTTCGAAATAGTCTGCTTTGGGATAGCCTTTCGTCGTGAACCTGGAGTATATGCCACTAGTAGTTGCTCTGTCTTTCTGAAAGTTTTGGTTCTGTTCAAGTAGAAGCGTAGCTGTCTGTGTATGTCCAAAGAATGCAGAATTCTCTCCCCCTTATTCTGTGGGTTTGGATAAAAAGTAGGCAGATGAATAGTTTGGTTAAGGGCCACACTGGACACTACCTTAGGCATAAATGTGGGGTTTGTCCCCAGAGAAACCCTGTCTGGATAAAAAATGATAAAAGGTTCCACAGCCATGAGTGCCTGTAGCTCTGAGAATCGTCTTGCAGAGGTTATTGCTAGGAGCAGAGCTGTTTTCCAAGATAAAAACTTTATATCAGCTGTAGCGGCTGGCTCAAAAGGAGGCAGGGTGAGTTTTTCCAAGACATAATTGAGGTCCTATGCAGGTATTGGAGATCTCCTTGGAGGCCTTAAGTTTTTGACTTCTCTGAGGTACTGCCTTAACAAGGGGTGATAAAAGATTGGTGGCTCTGTATTGTAATGAGCCGAAATGGCAGAGGCATGAATTATAATTGATGAAAAGGATAGGCCTTTGTCCAGCATCTCAGTTAAGTATTGCAAAATCTAAGGAATATTTAGTACAGCTGTGTCAATTCCTTGTGCCTGGTTCCAAGCACAGAATCTCTTCCATTTTCCAGCATACGATTTTTCTGGTACTGGGCCTTCTGGCCTCTAAAATGACATCCATTACAGCTTTAGTGAGAGGCGCGTTTTGTAGGACTACATTATCCGCCATGCTGCCAGATTTAAGGTCTTTAGTTGGCTGTGCAGGATCTGATTGTTTTGTTGGGATAGTAGATGAGGTATTTGAGGCAAAGTCCAAGCCGGGCATTGAGACAGGTTTCTTAGGATTGGATACCAGTACTGGCAGGGCCAGTCTGGGGCAATCAGTATCATCTTTGGCTTCTCTTGTCTGACCTTTAGGAGTACCTTGGGGAGGACAGGCAGTGGAGGAAAGGCATATACTGCTAAGCTTTTCCAGCTGAAAGATAGGGCATCCACTTTCCATGCTTGTCTGTGATAAGTCCTTGTGCAGAATCTTTTTAGTTGGTAGTTGTGAGGAGAGGCAAATAGATCTATATCCGGGCATCCCCATTTTCTTGTTATCATGCTGAAGACTTGTGGATCCAATTTCCATCCGTGGGGATCCATGAGGTTTCTGCTTAGTTCGTCTGCCAGAGTATTTATCTTTCCTGGCAGGAATTGTGCCTGCAGATGTACCTGGTAAGTCAATGCTGTGTCCCACAAAGTCATGGCTAGTCTGCAAAGGGGGTAAGAATGAGTGCCTCCCTGCTTGTTTATATACCACATGACCGTGGTGCTGTCTGTCTTTATCAGTAGTTTTCCCGGATGAAGTATGTCCTTGAAGGCTGTCAGGGCATTCTAAACAGCTAGCATCTCTTTTTGATTGATATGTAGATGCATTTGGTTTGCGGACCATGTGCCTTGAATACATCTTCCTGCCATGTGGGCCCCCCAGGCATAGTCTGATGCATCCGTTGTTATTGTCTGTCTGGCTGGGGGTAAAGTGAATGGCTGTCCCTTGTTCTGGGGACAAGCCTTCGCCCACCATCGAAACTCCTATTGCAGGCAGGGAATGAGGGTAATTATTGTTTCCAGGCTGTGGCAATGTTGAGTCCAAACACTTTTTAGGTACCATTGAAGTTTCCTCATATGCAGTCTCGCATATGGAATTAGTAGAATGCAGGATGCCATGAAGCCCAAAGCCTGCAGAATTTTTGTTGCAGATAACTGGGCCTTTGTTGCCAACAGGTTGAAATAGTTAGTCAGTTGCCTTTGTTTGTCTGGCGTGAGATAAGCCATCTGGGCAGTTGTATTTAAGCTTGCACCCAGGAATATTATCTCTTGAGAGGGTACTAGTTTTGATTTCTTTTCGCTGACTGTGTACCCTAGGCCTGTTAGGAATCTCTTTACAAATGCCAGATGCTGTAGTAGAATGTCCTTGTTCTCTGCTTGAATGAGGCAGTTGTCCAAGTAAGGATATATTTGTATTCCTCTGTCTGCAGAATGCAATTACTGGTGCCAGGCACTTTGTGAAGACCCTGGGCACAGTAGATAAGCCAAAGGGCAGTGCAGATAATTGGTAGTGCATTGAGCCAGCTTTGAATCTGAGGTATCTTCTGCATGTTTGTCTGATTGGGACATGCAGGTATGCCTCTTTTAGGTCTAAAGTCACAAGCCAAGCCTTCTTGCCCAGCATGGGCAGAAGTTGCTGTAGAGTCAACATTTTGAATTTTGGTATATCCAGAAAAGTGTTTAATAGATAGGTCCAGTATTGGTCTCCAGGTCTTGTCCTTTCTAGGTACCAAGAACAGTCTTGAATAAAATACTTCTCCCTGCTCTTGCTCTGGTACTTGTTGAATGGCCCTCATGTCCATGAGGGATGAGACTTGCTTTTGTGCCTCTGCCCACTGATGTTTTGGCAGGTCTGGCCAACCGTTTGTTCTTGGCAGGGTATGGAAGTAAAACTTGTAGCCTTGTGACACTATGTCTAGGACCCATTTGTCCTGGGTTATTATGTGTCAATTTTGAGAAAAAAGTGCTAGTTTTCCCCCTAAAGGTGCTGCCAGAAGTTAAGTGCTTGTAGCAGGCAGGGGGAAGTCATTGGGACTGTTTCCTGTATGGCTGTGATTTGTCTTCTCCACTTTTGGAGGTAGAAGCACCCCATTGTTTAGACCTGTATGAACCTTGGGGCTGGGATCTGCCTCTTGGGCGTCTGTATCTGCCCCTTTGTGGCCTGTCTGACACTGGAAAGGACCAATTCTTTGTAGGCCAGTGTCTGCTAAATCTTGGAGGCTGTACCTGTAAGAAATCCTTAACCGTTTGCATAGATTTAGCTTTGTCCTCCATTTTCTTTAACACCTCTTCTGCTTTAACACCAAACAAGGTATCATGCTGTAATGGGGCA
The DNA here is from genome assembly GCF_019279795.1 of Protopterus annectens. NCBI lineage: Eukaryota > Metazoa > Chordata > Ceratodontiformes > Protopteridae > Protopterus > Protopterus annectens. The sequence goes on from NC_056737.1 coordinate 1,559,668,881, forward strand.
TCTAATAATTTTGCTTTGACATGATCAGGCAGATTTTGTTCATTTAACCAAGCATGCCTCCTGATGACTGATCCCGTAACAGCGGCTCTGCAGGAGGCCTCCAAAGAATCAAAACCACATTGCAAAGTATGCTTTCAAACTTGTTCAGCTGCATGCAATAAATCCTGCATTTCTTTGTTTTCTGCACATTCAGAATTTATCAACATTTTCTGTTTAAGCAGTGACATAATATATTGCTGATATTTGAGCATATGAAATTGACAATTTAAAGCCCTTATAGTCAAGGTAGTAGAAGTGTAAATCTTTTTTCCCCATCTGTCCAGTGCCCTAGAATCCCTGTCAGAGGGGGTAGGGTTTTTTTGCAGCAGAAGCCTTGACCCCTTTGGGACCTGGAGAGATAGTTTCTGGGTCAGCAGCAGGGTTTTTGAAAAGGAATTTATGAGAGTCAGGGACCCTGTAGTACCTGTCCGGCTTAACAGGAGCTGGAGGTAAGGAGTCAGGGGTCAGACTGGACTCTGAAAATACATCATCAACAATGTCTAACACATGTGGAATAGCTAGGGGCCTGTGTTGTGGTAGTAAAAGGAAGTCTCTAAGCCTTTTCTTAGATTCTGAAAAACATTGGCTTTCCCATTGGAAATGCTCCCTCATGGTATGCAAGGTTTCCCCAAAAGAGTAATCCTCAGGAGGAGAGGCTGAAGGGATAGATTCTTCAGCATCAGAATCCTCACAGGGAGGAAGAGAGCATCCCTGATCAGAAGAGGAATTAGATGAAATGAAAACCTGATCTGAAGATTCATATTCTGTCTCTTGCCTAGGCCTTTTATCAGGTGGAGGATGGGAACCCCTGATCAAAGTAATTAAGTCTTCGGCCATTTTGAGCATCTGTATTTTGGGCATGGAGGCCTGTCCATGAGGTTGTTGTACTTGTTTCTTTGTCTTTAAAGGTACTTTAGTTGTTGCCTTTGAAGCTGAAGTCGTTTTAATGTATAATTGAGTAGGTCTGAAAACACCCTCAGAAACCGGTGCCTGCTCAGCGGCTCCGGACCCATCTGAGGGAATAGTCTCCGAAGGTCCAATACCTTGAGCTTCCAGCGGCCTAGTCGACTCCACGTGGAAGTCGGTAGCGACCTGCGAGTCTAAAGTAGCGGGCGTCAGGGGCTGCGAAGGCGCCTCACTGAGAACCGGCGACTGGCTTATTAGAAGCTTCGTCATTGGTTTTGGACCTCGGATGCCTATCCTTTTCTTTTTCTTTGCGTTTCTTGTGAATTCCAGTAGTCGGATGGCTATCCGACGACATCGTATAATTAAATAGTCTGCCAAAATAGTGTAATGCAAAATCGTACCGACGCTTAATAGTGCGTTGGTTAAATCTAGCACAAAACCGACAACTGGCAACATCGTGGTCAGGTCCTAGGCAAGGAATACAGTAAGAATGAGAATTTGCTTCCCAGAAGAAATACAATTATTAACTTTTTCTGACATCGGTCTGGAGCAAGAAAAATGTTTCCCCAACGGGGTACTTAGCTTTTAACGAAGACTTCGGATCTGAAATTCGAACACGAAAATCTCAGGAGTCAGCCGACTGGCACTTGCACACTGCTTATGCTTCCAGCATCGTGCAGCAAGAAAGACTGAGAAAATGGCGTCGGCTGCATCTTTTATACCCCTGGCGCACTGACGTCAGGGAAGAGGCAACAGCAACCGACGCCGGACCTAGACTTTGGAATTCAGGCCGACTGAGGGTAGCCTGCCAGCAGGATAACCCAAGTGTAATGACTGCAACAGTGAAACACGAAGAACATCAGCAACTGTGATCTGAGGTAATACAGTGGTCAGGGCCATTTTGGATAAAGGGAGGACCTCGACATTCGGATCCTAGAATCTACAGAAAGTGGCCGAGTTGGATCAGAGACCCATTCATTGACAAATGAATGAAAATGACATCAGATCATAATGGCGATACTACATGAAGCATGTTACCTACAGGTCTTTTTCTGGCCTTAAGATTATATCTCCCGTTGTCATTCAATGCATACTATGTCAAACTGTAGTTTTAGTGCAGTTCATCAAGGTGGTTGTATCAGTGTAACCTGTTTTTACTGTATGAGTGAGGAGATGCTCTTTTTGTGTTAACTGAATGATACAGGATGCTTGCATGTCATTCATTTATACTGCAAGGTTATGGTTAGATGGTGGTTTTGGGAGATTGGCAAGACAGTAGGGAGAGGGATTTAGTCATTCTCCCCACTGATATATGGTATTGTAGGTAGTGTATTTAAAGTTGTGATGATGTGGAGGGAACAAGGGAGCTTGCTTTCCTGCAAAAACATTGTTTTTCAGTTTTTGTGTTTGTGTGTGTGTTATTTGTTAATTTAATTCAGTCTCTATTAGTGCCAGGATGTTTGGCAAATTTATTTTTAGTGTTTTCATTTTCACTGTGGTCTGCATTGATAACTTAATAAAGAACCATTGGGCGACATATAAAGATTTGTTATTAATAATTAAAAGAAGATAATTAACAACTAAATCCATTTAAGAAAAAATAAGGAAGTCTTTATCAACATGAATGCAGAATTGCACCTTACACACTGGAATGTAAGCAGGTCTTCTTCAAACATCCTCAGTCATATAGCAGAGATGTGGTTAGTAATATGACACTTCTGGTTGACAGTAATGTAATCAATGATAAAAATGCACCAACAGAAATTTTCTGTAAAGTGTTTTTGACAGTTCATGCAGTAGCACAGATTTACTATAGAATTAAATACCTACAGCAGCTACAACTTTTGCCTTAGGTGGAATGATACTTAGCAAGCACTCTATTATTTAAAAATTTAAAATATGGGCATTACCCCCCCCCCCCCCCAAAAAAAAAAAAACACGCTACCATTACAGAACAAGCCTAGTCCATTAAGGGACAATCACGATGATGTGCTAACACTATTACAACCATTATATCAGACTCACCACTGTGGAAAGAGCCTTTATAAAGACTCCATCCGCTACATAGAATCACCCACCTAGCTCATTAAGAATGCGATAAACACTGAAGGTCTTTAAAGCTGTGTGGAAAGAGTTCCTAAATATGAAACAACTGTACTTGTACCAGAGATGCTGATTAACTGCTGCTATTACAGCACATGACTTACTATCATTGAACTAAGAACTACACATATAAATAGCTACAGTCTGAGGGTAAATTTTAAGATTTCTGATTATTAAACACAAGCAAAACTTATGGTAATAATGTCTAAGAAATATATAATTACCCATATTCAGTGTTATTCTCAAATGTCTTCAAACAATTAACTGACATAAGTCAACATGGTTTCCTTAGTGCCCACTCCTGCCTAAATAACAAAGCATTTTTACTTTAACCTATTTCATGTGTTAGATGAGGGTCTCTCTGCTGATGTCACACAGATGCACTTAGTAACTGCTTTAAATTCTGTATCACACACAGTTGTACATCAAGCACTTTCTAAACATAGGGTTGATTATTTTAATATGGTGAATTTCAAACTTCCTACACAATTGTAAATGCCAGATAATAGTTTACAATCCATTTTTTGCAGAAAGAATAGTTAAAACACAGTATTCCCACAGGGGTCTGTGTTGAGGACCAGTGTGCCCCACCCAGCACCACCTTAGTCATGTTTGCTAATCCTGCCCTTATCCCCACCACTACAAATTACCTTCCTAAAAATCCTTTCCCTACCAATACCACTAAACAAGCCATGCACACACACACTTCCCAAACCAAAACACACACACACACACACACACACACACACACACACACACACACACACACACACACACACACACACACACACACAATATATATCCCCTTCTTTAGCCATTACTCTAATCCTAACCCACAAACATTGACACGTACTCCCATTCTTTGATGCCAAATTTTGTGATATACCTGAAAATTCTGGCATTAACATACGGTCTCGCTTACCATGACCATACACACATATCCCCTCAAGAAAAGCATAATTTGATGTTGCTCCTTCTGCTGATTCCTACATTTGACTAAGAGTGATTTTGATAAGTTCTTACACCACATATATCTGTCAGTAAACAGTGCATTTGACAGAGTGTACTGCAATATGTCCATATCTATATATCTTGCACATATTCCATGAACCTCCAATAAAAGAGGTATAAGATATCACACAATATAGACTGTACCACGACTGGGTTTTTTTGCACTTCACTTGTTACCTGGGATATTTTGCAGGCACCCTAATATTAAAGGATATTGGACTTTGTTTTAAGTTCTTTGTTTCCAAAGTTTGGCCAAACAATCCACTTACACTCTACTGATGAGCTGTAAAAAGCAGGAAACATGACATGTTTGCAGCTAGTGGGGTTTAGCTTTCTTGGCTTGAATGCACCAGTAAAGATTTTAAAAAGTAAAAATTCCATTCAGAAGCCATATAGCTAAACCATTGGTATGTCCTTACATGGTCAGTTGCACTTATCCCATAAGCCTCGACTACAGGAGGTTTAAGGTATTATAAAGTGAAGATTCAACCACAAACAAAATACTAATAAATAAATAAAATAAACCACAAATAAAGCCAGGTCACCAAAATCACATCCTTTACATATACAAAACAACCTTCCCTAAAACATCAATTATACAATTAAAAAACTAAAATACTTCCAACAACACTCAATATTTAGCCCACTAAGGGTCAGTGCAGAGTACTTCAAAATAAACAGTGCTTCTTTACAAAGCAATTTTCTTTTTATATAACAACCTCTTTGCTCATAGTTGCCGTCAAGCTCTCTGGATTACTGTCATGAAAACATTTAAAATGCTATGCTAAAGGGCTTTCAAGTTTACCAGAACATGCTCTTGTAGTCGAGATTTGAAAGCCCTTTTAGTCTCACCCACATAAAATAACCCACAATCACATCTTATCGTCTAAACTACACATTCTGTTTGACAACTGTATTTCCCAGTTGGTTTAAATAATACTCCATGGGTTATTTTTATTGTCTGCCTAAAATATACAACAATACATGTCATCCGCCAGGCAGACCTATAGTATTAGCATGTCAGTATTTTTTACATAACATTGGATTGGTACTTCATAAATATTTATTGGATGCTGTTGTACAGTTGCCTTCATACATTACTCATTTGACTTTCTTGATAAAATATCTCATATTAAATGGAACCAAGATATGTATTGGGTGACTGTGGACGTCAAGAGTTTGTATACCAATATAATGCATGAGTTTGGAATAGAAGCACTGAAACTGTGTTTGGGAGATACTCCCCTTGCTAATTATATTATGGAGTTGGTTTACTTCAGTTTAACTCATAATTCAAATGTGAATGTTTTGGTAGGTTTGTTATATTACAGCTGTATTGATGATTTACTTTTTCTTTGTCAAGGGGGAATGGAACAAGTGCCAATTTTATAGAGAACTTACACAAAAATAGATTTGGCATAAAATTTGATGGTTTACAATATGGACATAGTGTTATTTTCATGGACATTTTATTACAAGGAAAGCTGAATGGACACATTGAGATTAGTGTTAATAAAAACATGTAATGAGATGAATCAATTTTTAAGGGGTAACAGTTGTCACCTCCACATACTATTAGGTCACTTCCTTATAAAGAATCACTATGCATTTTTAGCTTATGTAATAATCTAGAAGTAATGAATAATGAATTAATGCTTACAGCAAATATGTTTCTTAATAGAGGCTATGATGAAACTACAGTGATGGAAGCATTGGAAAGAATTCATGATAAAATGAATAATAAAAGTATAGTACAATGTGGGAATATTGTGAATCATGAATATTATAAAAATAAGGAGAATACATTTTTTTTATAGTTACAATTTATAATATTCTAAGCCCTGAAATAGAAAAATTACATTACACCATTGGGATTTCTTGTTGAAGTATAAAGACTTAGAAAAAGTGATAGGTAGAACTCCTATGTTCTCCTATAAGAGAGGGTGTAATATCTAAGACATGGTAGTTCACAGTAAATTTAAACAACATAATAATAGCTTAGTATATCAAGTTAGAAATGTAGGTACTTTTCCCACCACAAGATTTATAAGTTGTAGGTATATACTTAACACATTTGACAGGATTAATGGAGTATTATTTAAACCAACTGGGAAATATAGTTGTCAAACAGAATGTGTAGTTTACGCAATAAGATGTGATTGTGGGTTATTTTATGTGGGTGAGACTAAAAGGGCTTTCAAATCTCAACTACAAGAGCATGTTAGAGATATTAAATCTGGTAAACTTGAAAGCCCTTTAGTCCAGCACTTTAAATGTTTTCATGACAGTAATCAGAGAGTTTGAAGGCAACTGCCTTAGAAAAAATAGAATATGAGCAAGGAAGTTATGATATAAAAAGAAAATTGCTTCATAAAGAAGCACTGTTTATTCTAAAGTACTCTGCACTGACCCCAAGTGGGCTAAATACTGAATGTTGTCGGAAGTATTTTGTGTGATTTAATTACTTATTTAAATTTTTAATTGTATAATTGATGTTTTAGGGAGGGTTCTTTTGTACATATAAAGGATGTGATTTTTTTACTGCAGTTTACTCCTGGAAGGCTTCGTGAAAGCTGAGGCGCTACAGACTGCTTTTTATTAAAGTTGGTGACCTGGCTTTATTTGTGGTTTATTTTACTATAAAGTGAAGTCTCTACTTGTCTGAGTCTTTCTTGCGGTCTTTACTGAATCATATCTGTGTGACCTTTCTAATCTCCAGTTTATATACACATGCACATATATGTATATAACACTTGAAAGTGATATTTTTCATATTTCCGTAATACACTGTAATTTGACACACTGTGGGCCAAATTGCTCTCAGGGTAAAAGACTTATTCCAGTGTAAGCTTACCCTAATTCCAAAACATCAAAGGTAAGGCCCAGGTTTGTGCCGAACTCGTAGTTAATTGTATTACATATATAGAACCTGTCAATATAGCAAACTAGCTGGCTGACAGGTTCAGTGAAAACTTCACTCATCTGTCCCCACCATATATATCCCAAAGTATCCCAAACACCTGTCCCTCACTAGTATCTCTGAGGAGCAGGTCTTAAATGCCCTCTCCAAGGCCAAAAACAGCTTTTATGGGACCAGACAACACCCCTAGCTGTGTTCTAACTTGGGTTAAAACAGGAAATAACATCACCATTGAGCAGGCTTTTCAATCACAGCCTAAGCATTGACTTCGTCCCAGTGGAATAGAAAATAGCTTCTATCATCCCTTTGCACAAAGGGGGTGCATCCACGGACACTGGGAACTAAAGACCCATTAGTCTGACCAGCCTTATCTGCAGGGCCATGGAACAAATCATCATGTACCTTATTAACAAAGATATAGGAAATCTCCAAATGCTCAATCCCACCTAGTTTGGCTTTGTCAGGGGAGATCATGTCTGTTAAACTTGGTGGACTTTTTCGAGACAGTCACTAAAGCCCTCGACAAGGGCAAATCTGTACATATAGCCTACCTAGACTTAGCAAAGGCCTTTGATACAATCTCCCACTCAGGCATTATTGATAAACTCACCCAGATGGGTAACAACCCATATACTGTCAGGTGGGTTGCAAACTGGCTCACTGACAGAACTCATACGGTCAAACTAGGGGGCTCCACTTCCTCCAGCAGACCCGCAACTAGTGGTGTTCCACAGGGATGGGTTCTGAGACCCCTACTGTTCAGAATCTACTTCTCTGAAGTACAGGCTGAAACTAAAGGACTGTGGCTGACAAAGTTTGCTAATGACTGCAAACTGGGAGTGATCATTGAAATCCTTAGTGATGTCAACATCCTGCAAGAAGGTCTTGCGCAGACTAATGACTGGTGCCAAAGTCATGGTCTTAAACTTAATGCAAAAAAACCTTTGGCAAGGGTGATGTTCCTGCAAACTACCACATCAATAGCAATACCCTAAGGACACAGTTAGTGGTGACAGATCTGGGCACACAGGTTGAGAGCAACCTTACCTTTGATCACCATGTCTCCACAGTGATAAGAAGAGCATTTTATATTGCTCATCTCATAAGTAAGGGCATTGCCTCCAGAAAAAAGAAGTTATAACCTCCCTGTACTCCTCCCTCACCAGGCCAATAATAGAGTACAATGCTCCCCTTGGTATCTTTTTCAAACATGTGCAGAAACTGGAGAGACCACAAAGGTTCCTTACAAAGAAAATTCAAGGTCCTCAAGATCTGTCTTATCAAGACAGACTGAAATCATCATCACTTTACTCTGTGTTATACAGACTTCTCAAAGACGACCTGTGTCTTGCATATAGAGCTATCTCTGACCCAGCTTTGATGGAAATGTTGCACATTCGCAAGTCAAATGGCACACGGGTCACTCGTTCAAAGGACCTTAACCTGGTATGTGACATCAACAGAATTTACTGGGAAGACAGATTTGCCTCACAGAGGTTGCCCCACCTTTGGACCAAGCTTCCTATTCATGTTAAACAAAGCCTCTTGTTGGCCCTATTTAAGCTCAATTTGGATGATTGGATGGGTAACTGGAAATTCATCCTAGAGGTTCCACCTGTGTCCCTCTTGGACAGGGGCAACAGGGGCCAATTTTAGTGCCTGCTTGAACCAGACAGCCTTGGGAACATGGTTTGAACTTGGCTAGGCTTGTAAGGGCCCTGGGGCTGGTAGCCTAGCAACCTCCTATGATCCTAAAAGACTTGCTCTCAGTGTAGGTGACATAGTCTGGTGTAAGGCTTATTTACAAGTTTACACCAGGGGACAGATTCCAAAAGACTTTATCTTGATGTACGTTTCTTACTCAGCTCTTGCACAAATTACTGCCCTCATCATTTCTTTTTCTTTTTGTTACTTTCCTCACAATCAGTCATCAAGAGGTGTACATAAAAGTTGAATGGATGCCTTTATGGGGAAGGGAGTGAGAAGGCATGCTTCATGTGAAAACATGCTGTCATTACATCAAAACTATTAAAAATATGGTTTGTCAGGATCTGTGTATGAGTATCATAGCAACAAGATGAAACAGGGCACTGCTGCTGTTAACGATTTTTGTCTTTTCAGTGAGAAATAAGAAGTATATAGAATGTGGGTCTCAGTTCTGAGGAAACATATTTGAAACCAAACAGTAGTTACAGGATCATCTCTGACTACTGATATTTTTTTTGGGGAAGGGGGTGAGAGTGTGACATATGTTAATGAGGAATGCAGACATTACATTTCTGTGATTCCATCAAAGTCAGAGGTACTTTATCTTTTCAGCAGGGGCAGTATGGTTGTGTTTTGTACCAAAGTGCCTTAATTAGAAGTCCATGTTTTATACTGTGACTTGTCTTCATGGAACTGAAATATTGCTTTTTAAACACACCTAGTAAAGCTAGTATTTCAGGGGCTTTTGCTGTCAAATTCTGGCAATATGCTTAGTTTCTGATGAAAAAACAGCCTCGGAATCACCAATAAGTGTACGACCACCTCTAGTTCCATATAAAATGTTTATTCCACCATAACAAATAAAACCACATGAGTATTCACTCTAAAAGGTTAAGCGCTTTCACCCCAGCTGGTCCCGATATTCATGTAGGTGTCGCTTTAAAAATGCAAAAGCTTTTGGCGCCAATTTTTAAAATAAAAATTGAAATCAATGTTATTAATGTGTTCTGATGAAGCCTACTATGCTGTGGGTGAAAGTGCTTAACCTTTTAGAGTGAATACTCATGTGGCTTTATTTGTTATGGTGGAATAAACATTTTATATGGAACTAGAGGTGGTTGTACACTTACTGGTGATTCCGAGGCTGTTTTTTCATTAGTTGCGCCATTTTTTGTCTTCATTCAATATGCTTAGTTTCCACATTGGTGCTCCGCACAAAAAGCTGGGGGCAGCTAATTTATGAAAAGAGAAGTCAGTTAAAATATCACATCTGACTGAGTTTTGATATGGCTTGTTGGGAGGAGGCAGGATCTGTCAAAGTGACATATGCCCATTCCTTCAAAGTCAAAGGTAGTGTACCTTCTCAGTTGGACATTTCATAGGAACAGTGTGTGTTTTGTATCAAATACCTTATTAAAAGTCTCTTGTTTTTTATTGTGAACTGTTTTTGTTGACGTGACATGTGGCCTCTTATTTTCAGCTGGTAAATCCAGGTTTTTAGAAGGCTTTGTTGACAAAGTCTGAAACTATGCTTCATGTCCATTTGGGTAATAGTTGACCTCTAGACAAAAGGGATAGGGGACCAGATGAATAAAATTAAACGGCTGTTATAGGACTGCTTTTGATTGATTATTGATATGATTTGTTAGGGTGTGACAGTATCTATCAAAGTGCAATATACATACCTACATACAAATATTTCAAGCATGGGCATTAATGCCCTTCTAGCCTGTCAATACACTAAAACAGCTGTTCCCATAATAAGAGTCTAGGCTGTTTTTATAGTATTACAGAACATCATGTTATAGATGGTAGTAGATCTGTTTCAACATATGCATGCTGACATATGGTTTCAAGTCCCAACCTTTCTAGTTCTAATAATAACTTATACAGTATTATCTTCTCAATTATTTTTCAACGACATGAAAGAAGACTTAACAGTCTGTATGACTCTGGGGTTGTCCTACTCCCCTTTCCCTTAAAGACAGATTTAATAAGTGGGTGTCTCCAATCGTAAGGAATATCTCTATATTTAAACAACATAGTAAATAACAGATATAATGGTACTGTAAATTCTTGTTGAAGTGTTCTCAGGTCATCATTACTAATTAATTTTCCTTCATGTGCTTTGTTTGGATTCAGTTTGCATAGTTCTTTTTCAATGTAACAGAATTTGATTTCATTATCAGAGGTTACCTGGATGCCACTAAGACAATTTATCACCCCCTCTGTGAAGCCAAACTGATTGCATACGATTCTGTAAATATATCTATAACCTGTTGTGTCTGAGAAAAAAAAGAAGTTATGTACTCATCATAATGTTCCATCTGAGCAGTTCTACTTCATTTGTCTTCGACCTGTGGGATACCAGATCCGTATCGGATCCGAACCGGCAATCTTACTAGCATCTGCTCCAAGCTCCTCCCCTTACCCATAATACACCTCCACTACCTTCCAACCCCCAGATCGAGTTTGCTGATTCTTATACTGATAACCCGACCTGAAAAAATACTTGTGACCTATAACCGCAGCCCATAGGCTGTTCATATGCCAAGGTCCGAGAGAAGGAGGGAGGGATGGTTGAAGACAAATGAAGTAGAACTACTCAGATGGAACATTATGGTGAGTACATAACTTCTTTATCTGAAGTAGCTTACTTCATTTGGTCTTCAACCTGTGGGACAGAGTTCCCAGTTACTAAACTCCTGGGTGGCCCTCATGGAAGGATATTCCAGAGCACCGTGGAACCAAAGGATGCTCTCCTTCTGGAAGTCAAATCCAATTTGTAATGAGAAATAAATGTATGAGATAAGGACCAAGTAGCTGCAGAGCAAATATCATCCAAAGAGACTCTAGACCAAAAGGCCGCAGACGTAGCTATGGACCTAGTGGAATGAGCTTTCAGCTGACCCAGAGGAGACATGCCTCTGTTCTTATAGACCTGAAGGATGCATGAAGAAATCTACCTAGCAAAAGTGACCTTGGAGATAGGGTTACCCAAAAAGGGTTTATAGAAGGATACAAACAATTGATCGGATTTAAAAAATTTTTTTGTCCTGTGTAAATAGAATCGTAACTGTCTATGAACATCCAGCAGGTGGAGTTTGTATGCCATCTTGTTAGCAAAATTAGGAAAGAAAACTGGTAAATTGAAAGTTTGATTGATATTAACTGGTGATGCCACCTTGGGAAGAAAGGATGGATTGGACCGAAAAGAAACCCTATCTTTGTGGAAAATCATATAAGGAACTTTGACGGACAAGGCCTGCTGTTCTGAAATCCTTTTTGCAGAGGTAATAGCCACCAGAAATGCTGTTTTCCAAGATAAGAATTTTAGATCTGTAAATAAAAAGAAGTGGCCAATGTGCCCAAACTCACACTGATAAACTCAAAATACAGGCACAGCAGATTAGCAAGAGATGTTTATTTTCACTCCACGAACAAACCTCACTGTTTCTGTTCTGTGAGGTTTGTTCATGGAGTGAAAATAAGCATCTCTTGCTGATCTGCTATGCCTGTATTTTGAATTTTAGATTTGTGGTTGCAGCGGGTTCAAAAGGCAGAGCAACCAGAGCTTGAAGAACAATAGTAAGGCCCTATGGGGGAACAGGATCCTTGACTGGGGGGCGTAACATAAAAGTCCCTTTAACACAGCCTGGAGGAGGCTAGAGAGGCAGAATTCTCACCCACATGAAAATTAGAAATGGCAGCCAATTAAACCTTGACAGTAGAAGAACTAGCTCCGTGTTGAAAACTATCAGCTAGAAAATCATGAATGGCAGAAATATGAGCTGTGAAGGGGTCTAAACTCCTTTGAGAGGCCCAAAAGGAAAAACGTGTCCATTTACTGTGTAAACCTTCCTGGTAGAAGACTTATGAGTAGTCACCAAAATAGACCTAACTGAGGATAACCCAGGAGTCCTAGCAATCATGGGAACTGGAGCAGCCAAGCTGTGAGCTTCAAACTGTCCAGATTCAGATGAGGAACCCCTGATGGATGTGAAATCAGATCCTGAATGGGATCCAAGATCCAAGGCGGAGCCAGAAGGTGAGACCAAAGGAAGGGAAACCATACCTGGCGAGGCCAAAATGGGGCAATGAAGATCACTTTGCTCCACAGTCGACGAGCTTTCTGTAGAAACCTCAGAATAAGAAGTACTGGAGGGTAAGCATACAGAAGACAGGGAGGTCAAGCATGGACTAGAGCATCCATGGGGGAGTCTCCCCGGCAGGGGGTTCAGGGGGAAAAACTCGCTGCACTTCGCATTGGAAGGAGATGCGAAGAGATCGCAGCAAGACTGACCCCACTTGAGGAAGATCTGCTCCGCTAAGGAAAGATTCAGAGACCACTTGTTAAGGCCTTAGAATAGTCCAACTTAACCTGTCCGCTACAAAGTTGGACTGTCCCGGAATGTGCGTTGCGATGAGAAAATGACAGGTGGAGATCGCCCATCTCCACACTCTCATGGCCTCGCGACAAAGGGGATAAGACCTGGTCCCTCCCTGTTTGTTGACCACTGACATGCTGTCTGACTGAATTGCAATGGTCCCTAGAGGAAGACAGGCATGAAGGGCCTGCAAAGCTAAAAGGAGCACCCTCATCTCTAGAACGTTTATGTGCAAGCTGGTCTCTACAGGAGACCACGGGCCTTGGACTGTCCTGCCCGAGCAATGCCCCCCCAACCTGAGTTGGGAGGCATCCATGGTCACTGTGGCTTGGGCAGGGGGTGGAACAAAGTTTTGTCCCTCCAAAAAGTCCGGAGAACACATCCACCATATGAGGGAAGACTGACAGACTTGACTGAGTCGTACTGGATACGACAATGGAAGTTCCAACAGGGACCATTGTACAGCTAGTGTCCACTGTAGAATTCTCATATGTAACTGGGCACATGGGAGAAGCATTATGGTCGCCGCCATTGAACCTAAGGCCCTCAACACTGATTCCGCCGTTGGAAAATGAGAATGGTAGATTAGAGAGACATGCATCCTCAGGTTTTGTACTCTCACCGAGGTCAGGAAGATTTTGCACTGTAATGTATCTATCCTTGCACCAATGTAGCCTATCATCTGGACAGGATCTAGAAGTGATTTGGATGCGCTGATTGTGATCCCCAAATGCAGGGCAAGGATTAAGAAATAATCCCTGGTTTGAGAGAGTAGATGCCTGGTGGGAGCAGTGAGGTGCCAATCGTCCAGGTACGGATAGACCTGAATCCCCTAAAGCCTCAGATGAGCCGTTACCACTGCCATCACTTTGGTGAACACTCTGGGGGCTGTGGTGAGACCAAAAGTTAGGGCTCAAAATTGATAATGATTGACTCCTAGCTGGGAGTGGAGGAACGTCCCAGAGCTTCTGTGCATTATTATGTGATAGTAAGCATCCTGCAGGTCTAACGAGCACAGCCAGTCACTCTCTTGCAGGTACAACACGATGGACTGTAGTGTGACCATCCGGAACTTTTCTTTGGCAACTGACAGGTTCAGGGTAGATAGTTCCAGAATAGGCCTCAAGTCCCCCGTTTTCTTTGGCACCAAAAAGAACCTGGAGTAGAAGCCCGATCCAGACTGATCTAGGGGAACAGTTTCGATGTCTCGTTTTCTAGCAGCATGGAAATTTCCTGTGCTGCTGCCTCCCTTTGTTTGGGTGGTATGTCCAGGAGGTGTTTTGAGAGTTGGGAGGACCCACAAAGGGGATAGAGTATCCTCTGGATATGATCTGAAGCACCCAGTGGTCTGATGTTATGGACTCCCATGCAACTAGGTGCAAGGACAATCATCCCCCGACTGCCTCCAGAGTAGAGCAGTCGGGCCACCCCTCAGGGTTGCTGCCCGGGTCTGTCCGAGAAAGGCTCTCAAGACCCAAAGTTCCTCGGACCTCCTCTGCCTCTGGGCCAGTGTCCATTCTGTCCCCCTCTGTCTTTGGGGGAAGAAGAAGTGTCCTGAGTGTCCCGGGAATACTGTGACTTCTGGAACCACATCTTTTTTTTTGCCCACTCTGATTCCGGGAAACAGACCTTTGAGGGTTCGAGAAGCGGATTCTGATGGCAGATAGTGTCTTCCTGTCCTTGTCTAACCATGTCTATGAGATAAGAAGGAATAGCAACACTAATGCACTGGCTATACATTGCAATACCCACCCTAAGCATAATTTTGCCTTTCAAGTGTTACAAATAATAGATGCAAATAGAAGAGAAGGTGACCTTACTAATACCTTGGAAACCTTCGAACTTAGGTGGATATTAAAGCTAAAGGCTCATATACCACCTGGCCTAAATACAGTTGTTAACATTCGACCTGTTTTATCAGGCCCCACTTGATTCTATTTTGCTAATACCATTACATATATTTTATTGATTAATAGAAATTAACATCATATTAGTTAGTATGTTGAAATGAATGATCTTGGATATGACCATATTTATATATCTGATACATGAATTTTGCCATAACTATACTTGACATATTTTGTCCTGCTTTTTCAGGTCCACTGCCGTGATATTTAACAGTTAGTTTTATACTGCATCCATATCTTCCCCGTTTTATATTACATAACACTTTGCTATTACTTTGGGCTATTATTAGTCATGTTTTCACAGTTCACTTTCTGTAGTCATGCTTTATGATGATTTTCACATCTTTCGTAACACCCATGTTATTGGTGCAGAGTTCCTCCGCCTTTTATATTTTTTGCGATCATGACCAATTGTGAATTTTTACAACTTTCGTAATACTCATACTATTGGTGTAGAGTCTTTCTGCTATTTTGTTTTTAAACAGTTCATAGCCTCACTATTCACCTACATCCACTTAGCATAGATCTATTTATCTTTGTGTTAAGTGAGAACATTTATAGAGAGTGTACCTCTGACTTGTCTCCATGCCCAGATAAAATAAAATGATTTATTGAATGCTATATGTAGTAATTTTGAACGATATGCCTCGTGTTAATTTTTTACTATATATCAATTATATGTCTGTTAGATACTAGTTAGTTTTTTACTATAGCATAATTTGGTGACAAATTATATGCTAGAAGCACGTTTGTTAATTATGATAAATGGTGTCACTTTTTATATCTTTAATTTAATTATTATCATTATGATAACATATTTTATTTAATAACTATTCACCAAAGTCTATAGTTAGCGCGGTATAAATTCGAAGCGCTACTTTATATTGTTATTAACTACACTTTGGATGAGTGTAGTTTTATGATAGATGATAAAAATGTTTTATATTTCCACATCTCTATATTCGAGTTATGCAGCATAACTGTTATGGGCTAATGAAAGCTGTTTTAGCATAACTTTTGCTCTGCTGTTACCAACTTTACTTCATAGTGATTTTACACCAACATCTTGGCTTTATTACTAGCCATATATGGGCAACATTTCCTGATCCATGAAGTCTTGGCCCGAAGGTTGATTAGTTCTTAATTACTTGACTATGCTTATTTGTTGCAGATCTAAGTGATAATAGCAAGCCTAGGATTAAGTTTTCTAAATATGGGCATAGCTTCCTGCAAGCGCTCACTGAAATTTCATTAATATCATGATGATTATTGTTCTAATACTTGATGTTATTCTTTTTATTTTTATTTCAAAGGATACTTAATCAATGAATTTCAACATCTCTCATATCCTTATAAAGTCTGTATTTGTGTACTACTGAGTGACGATCAGATTACCTGTATTTAATCGAGTTTGACTGCTTTTATTGTTGAATTTTCTATCTGTGTAACCAACTAATTTGGTTGGTTATTTAATGATTGTTTTAATTGTTTTATTGAAAGGCAGTACATTGGTATAAAAGCATTCAGTTGGTCTTGTAATTTGTAACCTGAGGAAGCGCAATTTATATTGCGTGAAAGCGCTTGTTTTTTGGTCCACAATAAATTCATTTATTTTTATTTTCGTGGTGGTTTCTACATTTCTTCAGTTTTGTCTTCCTGTCCTTCTCACTCTGGACTAAAGTCTCTTTGATGGTCTTACCAAAAAGAGTATAGCTGTCATAGGGGGCATTGGCATAGGTTGCCTTGAAAGGTTCTGAGAATTGACATAGTCTGAGCCAGGCATTGCGCCTCATGGACATGCTGGACCCAGCCGCCCTAGCCGCTCCTTCAGTAGCATGAGAAAGGAGTCATATGGACATGTTGGAGACTGCTTTCAAAGTGGCCATCCTCACTGAGAACTAGTCCTTGTCCTCCTGTGACATGAACTAAGGGGGAGACACCGCCAGCTCCCTGACCAGGTCGTGCTGGAGTCTCGTGACGTGGGCCAGGTAGTTCAGAGCCCTAATAGAAAAGGTAGCTGAAGCATAAACCCGCTTCCCTAAGCGGTCCATCATCTGCGACTTTCGGTTGGGGGATGAACCAAGGAACTCTCCTGAGCTAGTTCCTTCTTTGTGGCTGCTGTTACCACCATGACGTCTATGGGGGAGCCCTTGTTCCATGCTGGCCTATCCGAAGGGGGACTCAAGATCTTGTCGGGCCTTTTGAGAATTGGTTCCACAGTGTCCGGCTCCTTCCATGCCCATGAGGTGACCTGTCCACCAAGGGATCTGTGGGAGGGGAAACCCAGGAAGTAGATGGACCCATGCCGAAAGCCTCCAGGAACACGGACTCATCAGAAGAAGGTTGGGGGCAGACCAACCTCCCTGTTGGGGAAGGATTGCCACTTGTTCCTCAGGGGGAACCGTCTGGGGCTCCTCGAGCATGGGCTGTCCCCCTGGTAAAATGATGGGAATCGTAGAAAGAGCTGTGGGGGTCGGGCGGGAGTCCAAGGGGATAGTCAGAGGTCTCAATCCAATGGAGAGAACCCTTTCTACCATGAATGCCAAGGGAGAGCATACCTCCTGCAGAACGAATAAGGAAGCCTGTCTCCCTGGGTCCGACGAGAGAATCGGAGCCGGACCCGAAGTGGACAGAGGGAACTTGGCCCGACAAAGGTGGAGCCGATGAAAAAGGTTCCACTCCCTCGAATCCAACACCCAAGCTAGTCGGATCTGACACACTCCAGGCAGCTGTTGGCATCGAGGAAGTAGGTACCATCGGTGCCGACCCCCTGACTAAGGCCATCCTCAGATCCGAGTACTCCGAACCTCCATCTGGCTCTAAGTATGAATGAACCCCCTCATCATTTTATCCATGTCGACTTCCGATAAGGACTGAGTGGACCTCGATGAGGCCACGGACTCTGACCTTGTGGGTCGGGGCACCAAGGCCCTAGATGTAGAGCGTGTCCCCTCCGGCTCCGGGGAAAACCTCGAAGATCGGAGCCGAGGGGAGTCACGGATCCTATGGGTCTTAACAGGTGAAGGGAGGTCTAGAGACCTCTTGTATTTCTCCGTTCTAGGTTCTGTCTCTGTTTCCTTCTCTCTGCCCCTTTTCAGTTCTGCTTCTGCAGGCTTTGATACAGGAGGTTGAGTCCCAGCCTGGGAGGGTGGAGAAGCAAGGACAAGAGAAGAAGGAGAGGTGGCCACAGTAGTCACTGTGACTGAAGCCGAGGATGAGGCAACCGCCTCAGAAGTGGGAAGAAGGCCTTTCAGGGCCAACTTAGCCTTTCTGTCCTTGACTGTATGTGGGTTAAAACTTGCGCATATAGAGCAGTCTGTACTAAGGTGGGCCACACCCAAGCACATTACACAAGGAGTATGGCCATCTGCTGGGGATAACTTATGGCCACACTCAGTACACCTTTTAAACACTGGCTTATCAGCCATAATACCAGCGGGGAAAAAAGAAGAAAAATATATTTTCCCACTGAAAAACACCACTCACCACACTCACACACAAAACACACTGGGGGGGGGGGCAAATACACTCACTAACTACACTAAAACTAAGCTAAACAACACTAAAGTTTGAACACACGACGCACCAAGTAAGGGGAGGAGAGGAGGAACCTAAACTATCACTATCCTGAAGTTAGCAGAGAAAAAAGGCTTTCTAAAGACTTTAATGTTGTTGTTGTTTTGTCTTTCGGCTTTTCCCGGTTAGGGGTTGCCACAGCGGAACTCCGGTCCGCTAATAATTGGCAGTAGATTTTTATGTGCTGAGTTGCCAGCTCTGACACACAACCTTCAACAAAGGTATGCCCATTCACGCATGTCTCCACACAGAAGACGCTTTAGCTGGGAATCGAACAGGACAACGTCTTACTGTGAGGCGACAACGCTATTCTAAAGACTTTAATACCCACTTACTATTCAGAGATCTGGAGAGAACGATGCTTCAGCTATTCACAGCAAACGAGATCTGGGGGTTGTAAGGTAGTGGAGGTGTATTATGGGTAAGGGGAGAAGCTATGAGCAGATGCTAGTAAGATTGCCGGCTCGGATCCAATACGAATCCGGTATCCCACAGGTTGAAAACCAAATGAAGTAAACTACTTCAGATGTTTAGAATCTACACAGTTGATCAATTTGTATGTCTTTACTCCTTCCACATCTTATGTATCTATAAAATGGTTTCCTATTACGCTCAATATCTTTATATAAATTTTCATTACATTTTTCTTGATCTTGTCTCACACCATGTTTAATTTGTCTGACCAGCTTATTTATTTCAGTTTTCAAAGTTGTAGTGCCACCTATTTTCCATTTCTTATTTTTTTTGTCTCTCATCTTAATCAAGTATTTTGTTCTAATGGAAGTATATCCCCCTGATGTTGTATGCCTAGATTCTGAAATTAAATGATTTTTTGTACCCAATTTCTCTTTCAAAACTGCCCATACTCCTTCTGCAGTTTTTCCATTGAACCCATCACTTCAATTAGTTTTACACAGTGACTGTCTTGCTTCCATACAATCTGTAATCATTCTTCTGTGCTTTGGTTCAGATTTCAGTTTGGCAGAATTTTCTAGCAACAAATTAACCTTTATAACCCTATGATCACTGAAAATCAACTGTGGTAAAACGTGATATGAAGTAACAGTAAATTCTTTAGGAATACAATGTCTAGTATGTTCCATTCCCTGGTAGTTTTTTTTAAACAATTCCTGGAGCAATTGTTGTTCCTGAACATAAATTATGAACAATTTCCTTACTATTGTTGTTGAATCAATATTATTTCAGTCATTTTCTGGTAAATTTAAGCCCCCAATCACTATTATTCTTTCCTCCTGTGTTTCATGCATTGAATTTATGAATTCCTCAAGGTCATCTGCACTGGACTTTGGTGGTCTATGCACTCCAACAATTGTTCTATGTTCCAGGGTTGTCTTTACTGTCACAGTTACACAGTCTGCAGTACAGTACTGGTGTTATCATTAAACATGTAGTAATCACAGGTCTCATAACCACTTTTAATTCCTATCACAACATTTTCACCTGACTTTTTTGTTAGAATGTCTGTTACGGTAAAAACATTTATACCCTGACAGAAAGTACAGTTTTGTACCTACCATAAATGTAGATGTCCGATAGGTATGCATCTGCAGTCATAACATATGGGTTGTCCTGCCTCAGGCAGCCCTTCGGTCGGCCGGATTCCAAAGTCTGGGTCTGGCCTCGGCTGATGTCGCACTTTCCCCGACGTCAGAGCGTCTGGTGTATAAAAGCATCAGCCGACGCCATTTTCCTCAGTTTTTCTTGCCCCAGATGCCAGGTGCCCTCTAGGAAGGCTAAATTTGGATAAATGCTGAAAAGTTCCAAACATTTGCAAATTATATACATGAATAAACAAACAAATACACCATAACAGATTCCCCCAGCTAGCTAAAAGAGGGGTAAGCACCCAAGGAATACCAAAGAGGGGTAGGAGGGAGGGTAATCCTGACTGCAGATGCATACCTATCGGACATCTACATTTATGGTAGGTACAAAACTGTACTATGTCCTTCAAGGATGCATCTGCAGTCATAACATATGGGTAGAATACCATAGCCAATCTGGGGGTGGTGGTACTAAGAAAAGGATGGTGTAGTTAAGATCCCCTGCAGGACTGCAGTTGCAAACCCTGCTCTGGATCTAGAGTATAAAGGTAAATTGTAATGCTTGGCAAAGTATGCACGGAGGTCCAAGTAGCAGCTTCTAAAATGTCCTTGGTAGCCACCCCCCATAGGAAGGCTGTAGTGGCGGCTGTGGCCCTTGTGGAGTGAGGCCTGATGTTTTCAGGAACTGTCTTTCCATGAAAGGAGTAGCAAAAGTGAATGCAATTTCCTATCCATTTTGAAATTGTCTGTTTGGAAATTGCTCTTCCTTGCACCCCAGTTGCATATGCTACAAAAAGTTGGTCAGTTTTTCTGCTAGTTTTTGTTCTGTCCAAATAGTAGCGTAGTTGTCTGTGTATATCCAGGGTGTGCAAAAGTTTTCCCCTTTATTCTGTGGATTAGGGAAGAACGTAGGCAAGTGAATAGCTTGGTTCAAGGATACCCTAGATACCACCTTTGGCATAAAAGTAGGATTGGTTCTTAGTGACACTCTATCCTGGTGGAAAATAAGAAAAGGCTGCACTGCCATTAATGCTTGTAACTCAGATACTCTTCTTGCTGAAGTGATTGCCAGAAGGAATGCAGTTTTCCAAGATAGAAACTGTAGATCCGCTGATGCTGCTGGTTCAAAAGGAGGTAGTGTCAGTTTTTCCAGCACAAAGTTGAGATCCCAGGCAGGTAGAGGGGGTCTTATTGGAGGTTTAACATTTTTGATCCCTCTCAGAAATTGCCTGAGGAGAGGGTGTGAGAAGATAGGTGGATCCACATTGTATTCTGCTGAAATTGCTGAAGCATGAATCTTAATGGAAGAGTAGGACAGGCCATTGTGGAACAATTCTGCTAAATATTCTAGGATATGTGCTAGGTTTGCCACTGTGACATCTGTGCCCCTTGATGTGCTCCAAATGAGGTATCTCTTCCATTTAGCTGAGTATGTCTTCCTTGTGGAAGGCCTGCGAGCCTCCAGGATAATGTCCTTCACCCTCTGAGATAAGACAGTTTGATTGGGATTTAAGGAATTTTCCAGGCAGTTAGCTGCAATGTTTTCAAGTTGGGATGCAGGGTCTTGAAATTGTTCTGCGTTAGAAGAAGAGGCCATAGGGGGAGAGGCCATGATTTTGCCTGAGACATGTTTCTCAATAGTGGATACCAGTGCTGTCTTGGCCAGTCCGGAGCTATTAGTATCACTTTTGGCTGTTCCTCCCTGATTTTCAGTAGAACCTTGTGCATCAATGGGAGAGGTGGGAAGGCATATACTGTTAGGGCTTTCCAGCTGAAAGAGAGAGAGTCCACCCTCCAAGCTTGTGGGTGGTACGTCCTTGAGCAGAATGTCTTCAGTTGATGGTTGATTGGGGAGGCGAACAGATCTATCTCCGGCATCCCCCATGTCTTTGTTATGAGCTTGAAGATGTCTGGGTGCAGCATCCATTTGTGTGCATCCATAGTAGTTCTGCTTAGGCTGTCCGCCACTGCATTTTCTTTCCCTGGCACGAATTGGGCCTGTGGTTGGATATTGAGATTCAGGCATAGATCCCACAGATTCATAGCCATCCGGCATAGCGGGTAAGAATGTGTGCCACCCTGTTTGTTTATGTACCACATGACCGTGGTGTTGTCTGTCCTTATTAACAGATGTCCTTGTTGGAGGAAGGGTTTGAATGCCTCGATTGCATGCCTCACTGCCAGCATTTCCTTTTGGTTTATGTGCATGCTTAGTTGCCCTTGAGGCCATAGGCCTTGGATGCATTTGTCCTCCATGTGTGCTCCCCATCCTCGGTCCGAGGCGTCTGTGGTGATGGTCTGCCTTGCTTTTGGTTTGTTGAAAGGCAACCCTCTGTTGGACTGGCAGGCCTGAGCCCACCACAGGAATTCCTTTTGAAGACATGGAATGATTGGTATCATGGTTTCTAAACTGTGACTGTGTTGAGACCATACACTCCTTAGGTACCATTGTAATTTCCTCATATGCAGTCTGGCATGTGGAATTAGAATTATGCAGGATGCCATGTAACCCAGGGCCTGCAGGATTTTCCTTGCAGTAAGCTGAGTTTGTCTTGTCAAAATCATGAAGTAATCTGGAAGTTGTTTTTGCTTTTCTTCTGTGAGAAAGGCCATTTGGGTGTTTGTGTCCAGATCTGCACCCAAAAAGGTGATCCTTTGGGATGGTACTAGTCTTGACTTTTGGATGTTGACTGTGTATCCCAAGGCTTGCAACAGGTGTATGGCATAGGCCAAGTCCTTTAACAATTTCTTCTTGTTGTCCGCTTGTATTAGGCAGTCGTCCAGGTATGGATAAATTTGAATTCCCTGTAGTCTGCAATGCACAACTACTGATGCCAGGCATTTCGTGAATACTCTGGGCGCAGTAGATAAGCCAAAGGGCAATGCTGACAATTGATAATGCTCTGATCCTGCAAGAAATCTGAGGTGTCTTCTGCAACTTGGTCGGATAGGGATGTGCAGGTATGCCTCCTTGAGATCTAGAGTCACCAGCCAAGACTCCTTGCCCAACATGGGAAGAAGTTGCTGTAGGGTCAGCATTTTGAATTTTGACACAATGGGATAAGTGTTGAGTGCGGACAGGTCGAGAATAGGCCTCCATTGATTTTCTTTCCTTGGTACAAGGAATAGTCTGGAATAAAAT
The DNA here is from genome assembly GCF_019279795.1 of Protopterus annectens. NCBI lineage: Eukaryota > Metazoa > Chordata > Ceratodontiformes > Protopteridae > Protopterus > Protopterus annectens. Next base: position 1,559,692,145 of record NC_056737.1, read on the forward strand.
CCTTGGCCTTGTTCTGAACATGGTACCTTTTCTATAGCTTTCATCTGAAGTAAATTGTTGATTTGTTTTAAAGCCTCTGCCTTCTGATTTGGTGGAAGGTTTGGCATTCCGCTTCTTTTTGGCAAAGTGTGGAAGTGAAACCTGTATCCTTTGTCTATTATTTGCAATGCCCATGTATCCTTTGTAATATAATGCCAGTTTTTTGAGAATAAAGCCAGCTTTCCGCCCAAGGGTGCTTCCAGTTGATCCCTGGTAGGCGGAATCAGAGTCAAGTCATTGAGTCTGTCCTGTAGTAGTGGTTGTTGTTGTAGCTGTTGCACTACTCTCCTCTGGTTGGCAGGCTGCCACTGACGGCCTCTGTAGGAGCCCTTCGATTGACCTCTGCCTCTAGAGCACCTGTTCCTGCCTCTCTGGGCTCTGTCCGAATCTGGAAAGGACCAATTCTTTGTAGGCCAGTTTCTGCTGAATCTCGGTGGTTGAACTTGCAGGAAATCTTTAACTGTTTGCACAGATTTTGCTTTTTCTTCAACCTTTTTTAGAATCTCCTGAGCAGGGGAGCCAAATAAATTTTGTTTCTCCATTGGAGCATCTAGGAGTTTAACTTTGACATGGTCTGGCAAAGATTGCTCCTTCAGCCAGGCACGCTCTGAATAACTGCCCCAGTCATAGCTGATCTAAATGAAGCCTCCAGTGCATCATAGCCACATTTTATGAAATGATTACTAACCTGTTGTGAGTTATGTACCAAATCCTTAAGGGATTTACGGTCTAGGGGTTCAGGAGAAGAAAGTTTCTTATTCAGTTCATCTAACAAATACTCCTGGTACTGTATCATATGGAATTGACAGTTTAATGCCCTGACAGAAAGAGTTGCAGATGTATACACCTTCTTACCCCATCTCTCTAAAGCTCTAGACTCTCTATCAGAGGGTAGGGGATTTTTGGCAGTAGCGGCTGCAACCCCTTTAGGGCCCTGAGAAATAGTTTCTGGGTCTGCAGAATGGGCTTTATACAGATGGAGATGAGAATCCGGGACCCTGTAATATCTGTCAGGTTTGGGAGGGGCCGGTGGAAGAGTATCAGGGGCTGTACTGACTTCATTGTACACATCATCAATTACATTTAGAACAGGAGGTATAGCTAAGGGCCTATGCTGAGGCAAATGCAAAAAGGTCCGTAATCTTTTTCTAGAATCAGAGAAATCCTGACCTTGCCATTGAAAGTGCTCTCTCATGGAGTGTAAAGTCTCCCCAAAGGAAAACTCTTCTGGGGGGGAGGCCGAAGGGATAGATTCCTCTGCATCTGAATCCTCATAAGGCGAGTAAGCCCCTTCCTGGTGGTCTGACAACTCAGATCCATCCGTGGAATCATCTGAGGAGTGGGGTTCAGAGGGGTCAGCCCTGGGCCTTTTGTCTGGAGGAGGATGAAAGGCCCTGTCTGGGTGAGGTTGTGAACCCCTAATTAAGGAGATAAGGTCCTCAGCCAGGCTGAGGATCTGTGAACTAGAGGAAGGCCTCTGGGGTGTAGATTTGGCAGGCAAAGCTTTTGAAAGTTTGGCAGCTTTAGCCCTAGAAAAGGCCTTAATGGACATAGAAGCTGGGGGCCTAGCAGCCCCACGTGCAGGGGTAGAAATGTCCAAAGGTATGGTGTCGGACAAATCCTGAACACTAGCTTCGGTAGGTAGTTCTGAAGCCGACTCAGCTGGGGCCTCTCGGGCCTCGGCGGTCGGAAGTATGGTTTCGGTAGAAGGAATGGTCGAGGACTCGGTTTCGGCCGAAACCGAGACACTCGCGGTAGGCCTAGTCGTGGTTTCAGCCGAAACAGCGGCCCGCAAGTGTCGTTCCTTTTCCTTGCGTTTTTTGACCATATGCGAAGTCGGAGTCTCCGACGGCATTTTATAAGCAAAAGCAGCTCCAAAAAATTCCTCTGCAAACTCCGACCGACGTCTAAGAGTCCGTCGGTTGAAGGAGGCACAGGCTAAACAGGCCGATACGTCGTGGTCTGGGCCTAAGCAAGGAAGGCAGTAAGAATGGAAATCCGTATGAGGTATTTGTTTCCCACAAGTTAAACAATTATTTACTTTGTCTGACATCGGCTGAGGCAAGAAAGAGTCCCCAACGGGGTACTTAGCTTTTTTCAAAGTCTTCGGTAGCTGAAATCTCTGGATCTGACCGACCGGCACTTGCGAACAGCTTCTGCTTCGGGCACCGCGCGGCAAGAAAGACTGAGGAAAATGGCGTCGGCTGATGCTTTTATACTCCAGACGCTCTGACGTCGGGGAAAGTGCGACATCAGCCGAGGCCAGACCCAGACTTTGGAATCCGGCCGACCGAAGGGCTGCCTGAGGCAGGACAACCCATATGTTATGACTGCAGATGCATCCTTGAAGGACATCTGGTTTCCAGTCACTGTTCTTAAACCATGTTTCACAAACAATAACAACATCAAACTTGTGGGACTGCAGCAAATTTTCCAATAAAAAAACTTTTATTATTAACGCTTCTAGCATTAACAACCATCAGAGATGCATCAAATATTGCTATCTGTGAACGGTTACATTTTTGACCTGGTACAAATCCTGCCTTGTATTTGCCAAATACTGTAAAATATCTGCTGCAAAAATTCTCTTCCCTGATCTTGACAAATACACGCCATCATGTCTGAACACTTGTGTGCACAAAATTAGGCTCAGATGCTCTACACATTTCTACTTTTTAAAACAAGACTTTTTTTTTCATGTAGCTATTTGCTTGAAAACATCTTTTCATTCACGATTGACTCTCCTTTCTATATGTGATGTGTGGAAAATATGTCCTTACACCTGTACAAGCTATGCTATCTAAAACGGCTGTAAGTTCCCTGCTAACACTCAGACAGTACTTGTGGATGATATCATTTCTATCAACATGAATAAAAAGAGACCCATGCTTGCTTACATTAAAGCATTCTAAGGCTTGTCTCATATCGTCTATTTTAACTCTTGGCAAGCATAACACTATTCAATGTTCATTATCTTCTCTGCAAATGTAAGTATCAGCTTCTCTAATAATAGAATCTCCAATTACAAGAATATTTTTTCTGACCACATCTGAAGAATCTTCAACTTCTAATTCAGTAATATCTGCTCTATCAATTGACACAAAGGAATACTCTTCATCACCATTAGTCTTATTAATACCACTGTTTTCAATGTGTATTACATTTGCAAGCATAAAAGTTCTTATCCAGTTGGCTTTGTACATCCACAGCTTGAGCCACGTTGCCAAAGTCTGTCTTTCTCATATTTTTTCATACAGTAGTGTTCTTCAGTCCTTCCACGTTCGATTTTGATTTCTTCTTTTTAACCTGCCCCTTACCTAGTTTTTCTACCTTCTCTTTTGGAAAAAATATGCATTTCTCTGTAGACTGAAAGTTTTCTGATACTAAAATGTTGTTATTCCCTGTACTGTATCTATTTAGTATGTATTCTCTTTACAGACATTTTATCAGTTTCTTTTTCTTCCTTATTTGCTGTGAACAACTTCTTTTATTTCCTTCTATATGCTCTGAATCCTCAGACTGCTGTATCTAGAATTCCAAAGTTGTTAGCGGCATTGTCTTGTTTCATAGGGGTTGAGTGATCTTTACAGACAATACATGCATCCGTTACTACACATGTTGTATTTGCTTATTGCCTAACATTAATTATCTCACTAACCAGTTCTCCAAGCCATGCCAGTTACACAAGTCCAATTGTCATCAGTAAGCCTAGATTTATTTCTGATAATGATAAGCAAATCATCCAACTTTTGACATGAAGAACACAGATCACCATGTTACCAGGCATTAAATCCTTTAAATATACATAGCATTTATTACACTGAACAGGATATTTGTGCTTTAGCAAGTCATTAATGGCACACTCATTTAAGGAATCAGCTGCAATTGAATAAAAGTTCTAAAAGAAAAAGCATAATTAAAATCAGTTACCACAGAATTCAGAGAAGTTAAATAAACGTCTGTGAGAAAAATCACTCCAACGATATGCAACTAAATACTAAATTAAGTACAGTAACGTTATTGCTCTGACTGTTCAAGTTCTGAATGTCACACAAAAGCTGTAATTCCTTTACATAGCTCGCGAATGCACAGATTTTGCTCAATATCGCTCACAGTTGCACTCAGGACTGTTTAGTTAAGCTCTGAATTGTCCTTCTCTGCCGTCTGTGAGAATTTATAACTGCCTAGGCACCCTGGGATGGCTAGAGTTTCCTGTCTAAAACATATCCTTTTCTAACAACTAACAGTGAAAATTAAAGGTAAAACAACAAAATATAAATCAATGTAAATATTGTTTACAAGCTCTCCCCCTTTCTTCCTACAAACTGTAAAAAAACAATGGTAAAAAATAAAATATACATTCAAACAAAAACTTATCTTACCAAGCTACTGCACAGTCAATCACAAACCAATATAGGACTGTTTTGATAAGCTCTAGACTGACCACTATACTCAAGTTATTCCTGCACAAAGGTAATGTACCCTCTCAGAAAGGGAACAATCCCCTGGGAGAGTATGTTTTTACTTTATATGAGAAAAGCTTATTATAAGTCCATGATTTTTTTAATGTGAACTGTCTTTAGAGAAAAGACATATGGCCTCTTACACACAGCTAGCAACATAAGAGTTTCAGAGGACTGTGCTATCATAATACATCACTGTGCTTGGTTTCCACCTGTACAGTATGTGACCTCTGCTCAAAAGGTTGGGGGCAGGTGATATATGAAAGCAAAGAGCAGTTTCAGGAACACTTCTGACTGATTACTGATATGGATTGGGGGGTAGGGGATCTGTCAAAGAACTATATGCACTATATTTATCTGTCAGTTTTAGGGCTGTTACATGTAGTGTGTGTGCTCTTGTTACACTTGGGATCCAAAACAGCTATTCTACGTTAAGAAAGTGTTTCTGCACCCTTGTGCCAGAAGTGTGCTGATCTACTGTATTTAACTGTTTTACTGCATTAACTGGTGCCTTTTTGACTGTTTTTTCTGTCTGTGCCTGCTTCATTATCTACACTTGTTTTGCACTATAATAGTTTAGATAGCATAGACTAGATCCAGACTTGCTGAAACTAGCCTACTTTTGATACACTTGAACTCATATCCAGCCATTTTACATTAAGAAGGGCTCCCCTGCATCCTTGTAGCAGAAGAGTGTGGATATAGCCTTCTATGAGCTAGGGATTGCTGGAAGAAGGATCAAAGTGTGATTTTTGTGATTTCCTGTTGGCACACTAGTTTAAAATTTTTTAATTCTGACTGTATATAAGCCTCATGTTTGCATGGGTTTTGGCTCAATTAACCAGAGCTGCTTTGCATTTGGTATCCTTTGCCAGAGATCTAGAGTGTTTCTGCTTGAATCCAAGCTATCCAAAGCTAAGAACAAGAAATTAAGTTTATTTTGAGCTTTATCTGCACTTTTTCAACTGCATTTAACTGTTTAATGGACTAATTGATGCCTTTTTGACTGTTTTTCTGTCTGCGCCTGCTTCATTATCTGCACTTGTTTTGCACAGTAATATTTCTTAGATAGCATAGACTAGATCCAGACTTGCTGCATCTAGCTTGCTTCTTATACACTTGGAACTCAAATCCAGCCATTTTACATTACCCCTGCATCCTTGTGGCAGAAGAGTGTGGATATAGCCCTGTCAGAGCTGGTGACTGCTAGAAGACGGATCATTGTGTGGTTTCCTATTAGCAGACTAGTTTAAAACTGTTTAACTTTGCCTGTATATAAGCCTTGTTTGTGTTTAAGTGTAGCTGTACACTGCACAACGGGTGTTAGCAGTACCCTGTACAGTAGCAAACTCATAGAAACTACTTTTTCCCTAGAAGTTTTTCAGTGAAACCTTCCCAAGCTTCCCTGTTGTACTGCAGGTAACTCAGCTGAGCACTGAGCACCATCACCACACTCCTTCACCCCTAATCCTCCACATAATAAGCCCCCTTGTTTAGTTAGTCGAATTAGTCCTAGAGCAAAAGCTAATCTAACTTGCCCACCATCCAACTAATACTTGCAGTTTAACCTGCTACAATGGACAGACGGCCAGTTTCCCAACATTTCACCAGCTGCCTGATTGACATGGGCATCCTAGGGCAATGCAGTAATTGCCTCATGTATACTGACAACCACTTGCTCCTAAAGCAAACAAATACAGTATGTGACAGATGTAACTATACCATAAAGTTGGAATCAATCCTCTCATGTAACAATAAACAAGACATCAAGCAGGGTGTCAGCATACACACCTCTCCTCTCAGACAAGACAAGGTCAAGTCACATAGACCCACCTATGCAGAGGTACTCACTAAGAGCCTACCAAAGGACCAGAGACCTCCCAAGTGCAAACAGATCACAAATACTAGAAAACGGACAAACCCCACTTCACATAGCAGAAAAAATACAAGTGTCTCAACAAATAAGCCCCTAAGGCAAAACACCTCAAAATCTAATGTCCTGGTTGGGTTTCACTTCTGAGTCTCGAAATACTGAAATATCGAATTGCAGTATCTCGAGACCAGAATAGCGAAAGTGCAGATGTTCGAAAATGCATATTGTCAAATCTTAGTTTGCCAAATCTGCTGTAGGTGTGGTGTGGTCTGTTCTTCTTTGTATGTTGTCACTTTAAGGTTTATTGGTTTCTGGGTAGTAAAGATGTTGGTTAGTGTGTGGTTATGTTAGTATATTCAGGTAGGTTTGTAGTTTGTAAGGATTTTGGGTAGAAATGTGGTCTGTTTTAGTTTTTTGGGAAGTTTTAGGAGTAGGTTAGGGTAGGTAGGTGAGAGTATGTGTGTGTAAGTGCTGAAAGTCGTGATTTTTGTATATGTGTATGTGTGTTTCACGTGGGATAAGTATGACAGTGTGCAATGGGACTGTAGGGCACATAACAGTAGGTTTGTTGTTTTTTTTCGTGTTAGTCCAAACTTGGAGTTGGTATATATAAGCAGCGGGGGTGTGGGGGGGGGTGCAAGGGGGTTTGCCTCCCTGCTTAAACGTATACTAGTGCTATGTGTTTTTTTTTTTTTTGTTTGTTTGTTTTTATGTCGGGGGAGGATTGGGTCTTTATTTGTATTTTTGATATTTTGAACATCAGTGTTGTTTTGTTTTTGTGGAAGTTTGCTATTTTGGTCTTGAGATACTGAAATTAGATATTTCAGTATTTCGAGATTCAGAAGTGGAACCCCTGGTTGTAGGCGATTCAGTAGTGAGACACACAGATGTCCCCCTCACCAGGCTGGACAAGCGGAAAGTCACGGTTAGCTGCCTGTCAAGTGCCAGGATCTGTCGAATCATGCATGCAGTCAAGTCACTCAACAACAATCCCTCAAATCATGCACACAGTCAAGTCACTCAACTACAATTACCGTTACGACTCTGTCACAGTACATGTCAGAGTGAATGACTTGAGACATACGTTTGAAGTAAAAATCACACTGGACACCCCCCACAGGTGCAAACAAACTGAAAAAATTCTCCAAAGAAAACTTTAGCCTACTAAACGAGAGTATAAAAAGTTTCAAACCCCCTGCTAATACAGGAGTACACAAATACAATGTATAGACATTGAAACAACTGTATAGACTCAGCTGTACCTGTTAGGATCAAAATCATGTCCTCAAGAAGAAACATGCCACCCTGGTGGACCACAATTATAAACAGGTTCTATAACTAAAGGAAGAAACTGTTATCCAAAAACAAGAGGAAACTTACTCACCAGAGGAAGAATACCATCCACAGTTTCAACAAGCAAATCAGACATCTTGCAAAGTCCTCTAAAGCTAATTACGAGGCTAAATTAGCATCTCTATCTAAAGACAATCTTAAGGCTTTCTTTAGCTATGTCCGAAATCTTAAATGGAATGCCCAGCTATGTGCCAAACTGAGTGTGGATGGTACTACTCACACTGAACCCGAAGAAATAGCCAACATGCTGGCAGACAAATTTGGCACACATTTCACCCCCTGTCCCCACCAGACACACCCCAAAGCATCCCTGTCATCAGTCCACTACCTAGCATCTTCAAACAGGAGGTCATATCCACCCTTTCCAAGGCCAAAAAAGCAGCCTTCATGGGACCATATAATATCCCAGGATGCTTACTAAACAATCTAAAACGAGACCTTTTGGAACCGCTTGGCACTATCTTCAACCACAGCCTCAGCACTAGCTTTGTTCCAGCAGAGTGGAGAAAAGCAACAGTAATCCCCTTACACAAAATGAAGGTCCATCAACTAACCCTGTGAAGTATAGTCCCATAAGCCTAACCAGCCTTATCTGCAAGGCCATGGAAAGAATCACCATGGACCTTATCAATAAGGACACAGGCGACCTCCAAACTCTTGACCTGACCCAGTTTAGCTTTGTTCAGGGCAGGTCTTGCTTATTAAACCTGGAGGACTTCTTTGAGAATGTCACCGAAGACCTGGATGAGGGCAAAGCAGTACATACTGCCTATCCTGACTTAGTCAAGGCTTTCAACAAAATCCCTCACTCAGGTATCATTGAGAAACTCTCCCAGTTGGGGATTAACCCATACATCACTAAACAGGTAGCAAACTGGCTCACCAACAGAATGCATACTGTCAAAGTTGGGGATTCCACGTCCACCAGTAGACCAGGTACTAGTGGTGTACCACAAGGACCTATGCAGGGCCCTCTACTATTTGGAATCTACTTCTTGGAGATCCAGATGACAGTAGATGGCCTGTGGATTAATAAGTCTGCAGATGACTGTAAACTAGGCACAATCATTGAGTCTCCCAGTGATGTTGACATATTACAAAAGGGACTAATGATTGATGCCAGAGTCATGGTCTAAAACAAAGCACAAAAAAGTGTGTCATTATCCCCTTTGGCAAAGAAGTGGCCACTGCAAATTACATTACAGCTAGCACCCTCCTAAGCTCAAACACAGTGGTGACAGACTTGGGAACACAGGTTGACAGCAATTTAAACTTCGATCACCATGTCTCCACAGTGGTAAGAAAAGCCTTCTATGTTGCGCATCTCATAAATAAGAGCATTGCATCCAAGACTAAGGATGTTATAACTCCTCTATACTCGACCCTCATCAGAACACTAATTGGGTACAATGCTCCCTTTTGCACGCACCTCACCAGACACCTGCAACAACTGCAGAGATCACAGAGGTTTATAACCAAGCAAATTGAGGGCCTCCAAAACATGACCTACATGGAAAGACTGAAGGCCGATTGTTCCTGGCCTACACAATGATCTCTGACCCTACCCTAATGGAAATGCTGCATGTCCGCAAATCAAATGAGACAAGAGTCACTCACTCCGGGGATTTCAACCTAGCCTGTGACATAAACAGAATATGTTGGAGAGATAGCTATGTCTCCCAGAGATTGCCGCTCCCCTGGAATAAACTCCCACCTCACAAGAAACAGAGCTCCTCAATGACCCTATTTAACAGCAACCTTTACAATTGGATGGGAGACCACAAATTCACCCCAGGAGTGGCACCTATGTCCCTCATGGACAGGGGCAGTTGGTGCTAATCACTGATTCACTTTGCTAACAATGACCTTCTAACAATGGTCAACTACGGAATAAGAGTATTACATGGCTAGGCTTGCTAAGGCCCTAGGGCCATTAGCCTAGTAACCTCCTATGAACCTATGACCATTACATTAGTATTCTCTTTTCTCAGCAAGAGATAATGTACCCTCTCAAAAGTGGTATGGTCCACTGGGATAGCATCTGTTTTTGTACCAAAGTACCTTATTGCAAGTCCTATTATTAAAAGACGTTTTCAGGATCTGGCATATGGTTTCTTATACACAGCTATTAAAGACAGATTTTCAGGGTGCTTTTTCAACACAGTCTGATACTACATCTTGTTTCCACTTGAGGGGTATTTGACCTCTGCAAGAAAAGCTGAGTAAAACTAATGTCCATAATATATGTACATTAAATTCAAAGTATTTCAGAAATGAAAATGCAATATATTTTCCAGAAAAAAATGTTTTAATTGTAAAGAATAGTTGTGTTAAGAACTTACTATAACCATAGATGTCATTCTGTTCCATGTTGCAGTAGTCATAACAGTAGGGAGGTTGCTGCCTGCAGCACCAGACATGCGGACAGAATACCAAAGTCTTTGGATAAGAGGTACGTGCGACGTTGCATGTCAAAGCCATAAAACATCGGCTATGTGTGTGATGTCTGCACATACCCAACTCAGAACTGACTGCGACATACAGTATTACCCTGGGATTCTACAAGAAAGGAAGCTTTCTAGATCCACACATACTACCAGTCAAGGAAGTATTCAAGCTGCAGAGCTATGTTGCAGCTCTTATACCACTTTTTGAATGCAAAGAACCAAAAACCCCAAAAAGGAAGGAAAAAAAGGAAAAAAGGGGGTAGGATGGGGTATTGAATACTGCAACATGGAAGAGAAGGACATCCATGGCTATGGTAAGTTCTTATACAACTATTCTATGTCCTTCTATTCTCATGTTGCAATATTCATAACAGTAGTGAGAGTAACAAAGCTTTAGGTAGAAGCCTGGGAGGTAGGTTGGGAGACAGAGTTGATGACAACGTGCAAAACTGACATGGCAAACCCAGTCCTGGCTCTAGAAATCAAGTCTAGCTTGTAATGTTTGGTGAAAGTATGTACAGAACACCAAGTGGCTGCTTCCAGAAATAAAGTGTAGTCAACACGCCTGAAAAAAAAGCTGCTGAAGAGGCAGATGCTCTAGTAGAATGAGCTCTCACATTGGAGTTCAATTCTTTTCCATGAAAGGAATAGTAAAATGAGACAGCCTAGAAATCCATGACACAATTGTCTGTTTTGACACTGCCTTCCCCAAGGCTCTACTGTGAAAGGAACCAAAAATGTATTAATGGGTTTGGTCTTGCCCGGATAATACCTCAGTTGTCTATGAACATCCAGGGAATGCAAAGTCCTTTCTGAGGAGTTCTGAGGCTGAGGGAAAAAACAGGTAGATTAATGGTCTGATTCAAGGAGAGCTTGTTAACCACCTTAGGCATGAAGGAAGGGTTGATCCTGAGGGTGATCCTATCTCTATGGAAGATAAGGTAAGGAGGAGTGGACATAAGGGCTTAGATTTCAGAGACCCTCCTGGCAGAGGTAAGGGCCACCAGCAAAACTGTTTTCCAAGTACATAGCTTAAGAGATGCTGAATGGGCTGGTTCAAAGGGAAGCAATGTGAGGTTTTTCTAACACAAAATTGAGATCCCAGAATGGAGGAATAGGCTTACGAAGAGGTCTGATATGGAGGCCCCCTTTTAAGAAGAATTTGACTTCTAGCCTGGATGCCAAAGGAGGTACCAAAGGAAGACAGGCGGAAATGACTGACAAATGCACTTTTACAGAAGAGTACATCAGTCCTGAATGTAGCAGCTCACACAAATAAGAAAGGACCATTGGTACTGGAGCAAGCAATGGTTCCTGTTTGTTCTTGAGACACCACCTGGAGAATATTTTCCATTTAGATAAGTAATTTCTCCTGGTACTAGGTTTCCTGACCTCCTGCAGGACATTAAGTAAGTCTTCTGAATACAGGTGTCTAAGGGGGATCAAAATTCTGTCACCCATAAAGTCAGTTTGAGGTTGAGCACCTGAGGGTGGATGAGGGATCCCCTCTCCTGTGTGAGTAGGTCAAATCGGTGAGGTAGCCTGTGGTGATTGCCCTTGGCTAACAGAAATAGTAGAGGAAACCAATGCTGTCTTGGCCAAAAAGGGGTCACCAGCATGATTATTGGTTTGTCCCTCTGAATCTTCAGATGGACTTTTTGAATCAGTGTTTGGGGGGGGGGGCATAAAGAAACATCCCCGCCCATGAAAAAGAGAAGGTGTCCACCTTCCAAGCCTGTGGATGCAGACTTCTCGTGCACAACAGAGGCATCTGTCTGTTCTAGGAGGAGGCAAACAGAACTGCCTATGGAATACCCCACCTATGAATAAGATCCAAAAACATCTCCCTGTGAAATATCCATTCGTGGCAGGGTGCTGTGGTTCTGCTGAGGATGTCTACAGTACAGTTGAGTACCTACCATAAATGTAGATGTTCGAGTGTATTCACTGTTGCAGTCATTACTCTTGGATTATCCTGCTGGCAGGCTACCCTCAGTCAGCCAGAATTCCAAAGTCTAGGTCCAGCATCGGTTGCTGTCACCTCTTCCCTGACGTCAGTGCACCAGAGGTATAAAAGATGCAGCCGACGCCATTTTCTTCAGTTTTTCTTGCCCCAGATGTCAGGTGCCCCCAAATTGGTAGGCTGTAAAATATGCCAATAAAAATGCATGCACAAAAATTACATTTCCTTCATCTACAAGCAAATACACCAAATAGGTTGTATAGGATAGAGAAGTGCAGATAAGTCCCAGCAAGGAAAAGGGGGATGGTGGGTGGGTAACCTGGACTGCAACAGTGAATACACTCGAACATCTACATTTATGGTAGGTACACAACTGTACTATGTTCAGCGTGTTTGACTGTTGCAGTCATTATTCTTGGGTAGAATCTCAAAGCTGAGGTTGGGTGGCTGGGTTAAATTGGATTAGGAGAGGCTATGAGGCCCTGCAGAACTGCAGTGGCAAAGCCTGCTCTGGACTTAAGAGTAAAGAGGTAAGTGGTAGTGCTCTGTGAAGGTGTGCACTGAACTCCAAGTTGCAGCCTCTAAGATATCTTTGGCTGGTACTCCTCTGAGGAAGGCTGCTGAAGTGGCTGCTGCTCTGGTGGAATGAGGCCTAATGCCCTTAGGCACTGATTTGCCAAGCTGAAAATAGCAGAAACGGATGCAATGGCCTATCCATTTATAAATAGTCTGTTTTGAGATAGCCTTTCCTTGTGATCCTGCAGCATATGACACTAAAAGTTGCTCAGTCTTTCTGAAAGCTTTAGTTCTGTCCAAGTAGAAGCGTAACTGCCTGTATATGTCCAAAGAATGCAGAATTTTCTCACCCTTGTTCTGTGGATTTGGATAAAAGGTAGGCAAGTGAATGGTTTAGTTGAGGGCCATACTGGACACCACCTTAGGCATAAATGTAGGGTTTGTCCTCAGAGAAACCCTGTCTGAATGAAAAATGATGAAAGGTTCCACAGCCATGAGCGCTTGTAACTCCGAGACTCGCCTTACAGAGGTTATTGCTAGGAGCAGAGCTGTTTTCCAGGATAAGAATTTTATATTTGATGTTGATGCTGGCACGAAATGAGGCAGTGTGAGTTTTTCCAAAACATAATGGAGGTCCCAGGCCGGAATTGGTGCTCTTCTTGGAGGCCTAATGTTTTTGGCCCCTCTGAGGTACTGCCTTATTAAAGGATGAGAAAAGATATGTGGTTCCGTATTGTAAAGGGCTGAAATGGCAGAGGCATGAATCTTAATGGATGAGAAAGAAAGGCCTTTGTTTAGCATCTCAGTTAGGTACTGTAAAATCTGAAGGATATTTGGTACACACGTGTCAATGCCCTGTTCCTGGTTCCAAGCACAGAATCTCTTTCATTTTTCAGCATAAGATTTTCTGGTACTGGGCCTCCTAGCCTCCAAGATAACATCCATAACAGCTTTTGAAAGATGAGTGTTCTGAATGGCTACATTATCCGCCATGCTGCCAGATTTAAGGCCCTGAGTTGGCTGTGCAGGATCTGATTGTTTTGTTGGGTCAGCAAGTGAGAAGCCTGAGGCAATATCCATGCTGGACCTTGAGACAAGCTCTTTAGGATTGGGTACCAGTGCTGGCGTGGCCAGTCTGGTGCAATCAGTATCATTTTTGGCTTCTCTTGTCTGACCTTTAGGAGTACCCTGGAAAGAAGAGGCATATACTGTTAGATTTTTCCAGCTGAAGGATAGGGTGTCCACTTTCCATGCTTGCTTGTGATAAATCCTTGTGCAAAATCTCTGCAATTGGCAGTTGTGAGGGGAAGCAAATAGATCTATGTCTGGGCATCCCCATTTCCTTATTACCATGCTGAAGACTTGTGGATCCAGTTTCCATTTGTGGGGATCCATGAGGTTTCTGCTTAGTTCGTCTGCCAGAGTATTGCAGAGTTTTTCCTGGCAGGAATTGTGCTTGCAGGTGAACTTGAAAAGCCAATGCTGTGTCCCATAAGGTCATTGCTTGTCTGCAGAAGGGGTAGGAATGTGTACCTCCCTGCTTGTTTATGTACCACATGACCGTAGTGTTGTCTGTCTTTATCAGTAACTGTCCTGGATGAAGCAGGTCCTTGAAGGCTGTCAGGGCAATTTGAACAGCTAGCATCTCTTTTTGGTTGATGTGAAGATGCATCTGGTTTGCAGGCCATGTGCCCTGAATACATTTTCCTGCTATATGGGCCCCCCAGGCATAATCTGATGCATCTGTTGTCAGTGTCTGTTTGGCTGTTGGTAAACTAAATGGCAGACCCTTGTTGTGGTGACAGGCTTCTGCCCACCATCGAAACTCCTGTTGCAGGCAGGGAATGAGTGCAATTACTGTCTCTAGGCTGTGGCAATGCTGAGTCCAAACACTTTTTAGATACCATTGTAGTTTCCTCATATGCAGTCTGGCATATGGAATTAGTAGAATGCAGGATGCCATGAAACCCAAGGCCTGCAGGATTTTCCTTGCAGATAAGTGGGTTTTTGTTGCCAATTTCTTGTAGTAAGTAGTCAGCTGCTTTTGTTTGTCTGGCGTGAGATAAGCCATCTGGGCAGTTGTATTTAAGCTTGCACCCAGGAATATTATCTCTTGAGAGGGCACTAGTTTTGATTTCTTTTCGTTTACTGTGTACCCTAGACCAATAAGTAATCTTTTTACAAATGCCAGATGCTTTATAAGAATGTCTTTGTTCTCTGCTTGAATTAGGCAGTCGTCCAAATAGGGGTATATTTGAATTCCTCTTTGTTTGCAAAACGCAATTACTGGTGCCAGGCATTTTGTAAAGACCCTGGGCGCAGTAGATAAGCCAAAGGGCAGTGCAGAGAATTGGTAATGCATTGAGCCAGCTATGAATCTGAGGTATCTTCTGCAAGACTGTCTGACTGGGACATGCAGGTATGCCTCTTTTAGGTCCAAAGTTACGAGCCAAGCCTTCTTGCCCAGCATGGGCAGTAGCTGCTGTAGAGTCAACATCTTGAATTTTGGAGCTTCCAGAAATGTATTTAGTACAGACAAGTCCAGTATTGTTCTCCAGGTTTTGCCCTTTCTGGGCACTAGGAAAAGTCTGGAGTAAAATCCTTGCCCCTGCTCTTGTTGTGGAACTAGTTGAATGGCCCTCATGTCCATGAGGGCTGTAATTTGTTTTTGTGCCTCTGCCCATTGATTGTGTGGCAGGTCTGGCATACCTTTTGACCTTGGTAGAGTGTGAAAATTGAACCTGTAGCCTTAGGACACTATGTTCAGGACCCATTTGTCTTGGATAACCATTTGCCAATTTGATGTAAAAAGTATTAGTTTTCCCCCTAAGGAGGCTGCCAAAAGAAAAGTTCTTGGATCTGGTAGAGGAAAGTCATTGGGACTGTTTCCTGTAAGGTTGTGATTTGTCTTCTCTGCTTTTGGAGGTAGGAGCACCACATTGTTTAGGCCTGTATGAGCCTTGGGGCTGAGATCTGCCTCTGGGAAGCCTGTATCTGCCTCTTTGTGGTCTGTCTGACACTGGAAAGGACCGATTTTTTGAAGGCCAGTTCCTGCTAAACCTGGGTGGCTGTACCTGTAAGAAATCATTGACTGTCTGCATGGATTTTGCTTTATCCTCCATTTCTTTCAACATCTCTTCTGCTTTAGTATCAAACAAAGTATCATGCTGTAATGGTGCATCTAATAATTTTGCTTTAACATGATCAGGCAGATTCTGTTCCTTTAACCAAGCATGCCTTCTAACAACAGAACCTGTAACAGCGGCCCTGCAAGAGGCTTCCAGTGAATCATAACCACATTGCAAAGTATGCTTTCCCACTTGTTCAGCTGCATGCAATAAATCCTGCAATTCCTTGTTCTCTGAACATTCAGTATTTGTCAATAATTTCTGTTTAAGCAGTGACATTAAATATTGCTGATATTTAAGCATATGAAACTGACAATTTAAAGCCCTTACAGCCAGGGTAGCAGAAGTGTAGACGTTTTTCCCCCATCTGTCTAATGCCCTAGAGTCCCTATCAGAGGGGACAGAGTTTTTTGCAGTGGAAGCTTTAACCCCTTTGGGACCCTGAGATATAGTTTCTGGGTCAGCAGCGGGGTTTTTATATAGGAATTTATGAGAATCCGGGACCCTGTAGTATCTGTCTGGCTTAGCAGGTGCAGGGGGTAAAGAGTCAGGGGACAGGCCGGACTCTGAAAATACATCATCTACAATATCTAGAACAGGTGGAATAGCAAGGGGCCTGTGCTGAGGAAGTAGCAGAAAGTCTCTGAGCCTTTTCTTAGCTTCAGAATAATCTTGGCTCTCCCAGTGGAAATACTCCCTCATGGTATGCAGGGTTTCCCCAAAAGAATAATCCTCAGGAGGAGAGGCTGAAGGAATGGATTCTTCAGCATCAGAATCCTCATAGGGAAGCATGGAGTAATCATGTTCAGAAGAGGAATCAGAGGAAATAGAAACCTGATCAGAAGAATCATACTCTGTCTCTTGCCTAGGCCTCTTATCAGGAGAGGGATGGGAGCCCCTGATCAAAGTAATTAGGTCTTCGGCCATTTTAAGCATCTGTTTTTTTAGGCATGGAAGTCTGAGTAGGAGAATGCTGTACTTGTTTCTTTGTCTTTAGAGCTGCTTTAGTCTTTGTCTTTGAAGCTGAAGATGGCTTAATATATAGTTGTGAAGGTCTGAAGACACCATCAGAAGCCGATGCCTGCTCAGCAGCTCCGGACCCATTTGAGGGAATGATTTCTGAGGGTCCAATACCTTGAGTATCCAGAGGCCCAGTCGGCTCCATGTGGGAGTCGGAAGCGGCCTGTGGCTCTGAGGTAGCGGGCGCCAGGGGCTGCGAATGTGCTTCACTGAGAACCGGTGACTGGCCTAGCAGAGGCTTCGTCGTCGGTTTTGGACCTCGGATGCCTATCCTTTTCCTTGTCCTTGCATTTTTTGTAAACTCTGGTTGTTGGCTGGTCCGACGGCATTATATAATTAAATCTTCTGCAAAAGTAATGAAATGCAAAATCGAACCGACGCTTGATAGTGCGTTGGTTAAATCTAGCACAAAACCAACAACTAGCAACATTGTGATCAGGGCCTTGGCAAGGAATACAGAAAGAGTGAAAATCCTTATGAGGTATTTGCTTCCCACAAGAAATACAGTTGTTAACTTTTTCTGACATCGGTCTGGAGCAAGAAAAAAGTTTCCCCAACGGGGTACTTAGCTTTAATGAAGACTTCGGTTCTGAAATTCTGATTTGAAAATCTCAGGAGTCGGTCGACCGGCACATGCAAACTGCTTTTGCTTTGGGCACCGCGCGGCAAGAAAGACTGAAGAAAATGGCGTCGACTGCATCTTTTATACCCCTGGCGCACTGACGTCAGGGAAGAGGAGACAGCAACCGACGCCGGACCTAGACTTTGGAATTCTGGCCGACTGAGGGTAGCCTGCCAGCAGGATAACCCAAGAGTAATGATTGCAACAGTGAAACATGATGAACATCACCACATTCTCTGCTGAGGGAATGTATACAGCCTGCAGGTGTATGTGTAGTTTCACCACTAGGAACCAAATTTGAATTGCTAAGGTGCAGAGTGGATAGGACCTTGTCCCTCTCTGCTTGTTGACATACTACAGAACAGTCATATTGTTTGTGATTGCCTTCAAGGTGCCTGGCAGCATAATCAGTTGGTAGACCTGCAGTGCCAAGAGAAGGGCCCGCAGTTCTTTTATACTGATGTGGTCCCTTTGTCTCTGGGAGGACTGCTCCCCCTGAACTTTGTTCTGACTGTTGTTGCTTTCCAGAATGGCTCCCCAACCCAAATCTGATGGATCTGTGTAGAGGTGTTGTGTAGGAGGAGGTATCTGAAGGGGTAAGCGGAGGAAATCCATCATAACAGTTCCTTTTTCAAGCATGGGAGAAGAGGGAGTGTAACATCCAGACGATGGGTGTGTTGGCTCCACATATTCCTCAAGACCCACTAGAATTTCCTCATATGTAGCCTAACAAGGGGAAGCATGGGAATCAAGAAGGCCGTGTGGCCGAAGACCCTCAGAAATTCCCTGGCTGAGATAGCTGGGGAGGAAGGAGAGACTGGAAGTAGTGGGTGAGGGTTTCACCTCCTGGCAGGTGATGAAGGCTGACATCATGTCTGTCCTTATTCTGCACCCCAAAAAAACAAGGTCTTGGCTTGGTGTCATTTGGGATTTTTGTTGATTCACTGTAAAACCTAGGTCCTCCAAGATCCTGCACACCATGTGTAGGTGATGAG